>NC_143559.1:87696029-88002500 GCF_054136105.1 Typopeltis vanoorti
CATAATTCATTATATTTAGAAGAGGTAGTATTAAAAAAAATTAGAAGAATTATCTTTGGATATAAAAATGTGCAGAGGGCAAAGCTATGATAATGCTGCCAATATGAAAACGTAGTCCTCTGCACATATATACCGTGCTCTAGTCATTCCTTAAATTTAATTGGCAACTATGCCGCGGAATTTTGTCCGGAAGCAGTGCAATATTTTTGTTTTATTCAAAATGTATATAATTATTTTTCATCTTCAACAAGACGATGGGGTATACTCCTTAAAAATTTAGAAAAAAAATCTTTAACAGTTAAAAGACTAAGTGAAACGAGGTGGTCTGCAAGAGCTGACGCTATATTGACTTTGAAACTCAAATTAAAGACGCATTACTTGAACTATCGATTTCTCCTCATGAAAAACCTATTTCTAAATTAGAGAGCTCATCATTGGCTGAACATTTTGACAAACCAGAAACAGCAATTTTAACAGTCATGTGGGACAAAATTTTACAACTAATAAATGCTACTAGTAAATCTCTACAAGATCCTGATATGGATTTGTTTTTAGCTAACAATTTGTTACACTCTTTAGTTGGTTTTATTTTAGATACAAGAAATAGTTTTTCTGCTGTAAATGAAGAAGCTAATTTATTAACAGATGAGAAAAAATTTAAAGATGAAAAGGAAAGAAAAAAAAATGAGTGACGAAGTTTCACAATCTAACAATGAGATTATATTACATGGGAAAGAAAATTTAATGTCATTTGCGATAAGCCAATTTTGGAAATTAATGAAAGAACAAAAAACTATTTCGACATATTAGATATATTTGACATTTTTTGAAGGAAGATATAGATCAAGATAAGTACAAGATCAGTACTGATAAAATTTTACAAACTTATGAGACTGATATTGATCCAGAAAAATTTACTGATGAAGTTAAGTAATTTTTAATAATGATAAAGGAAGAAATTCTTCAATTAAAAATATGTACAAATTTATAAACGATGGGTTAAGGTCTACTTTTCCGAACGTAGAAACAATTTTAAAAATATTTTTGACGATACCTATTTCAAATGCAAGTGCTGAACGCTCATTTTCAGTGTTGAAACGAATAAAAAATTATTTAAGAAGCAACTTGCACCAAAATAAAACAAGTGACCCGACGTTATTATGCATTGAATCAAATGTAATGGACTCGATCAATTATGATGACATTATAGATATATTTGCTAAAACCAAAGCCAGGAAAAAAAACTTCTAGTTATTAATTTTTTATTTAAATTTGAACTGATTTATTTTTATACTTTTTTTTAAAATGCAAATATATGTATACCAATGTTTTATTGTGTTATTAAAATGAGTTATTATGGAAATGTTGACTTTTATTTTCAATAAACTAAAAAATACTTATTTTTGAGGGCCTCATAATGATATTGAGCCTCGGGCCTCCAAAAGTATAAATGCGGCCCTGGTTACACCAGTTGTTAAAATTACAATATAGTTAACGCTCTCTAAGAGTTAACTATAAACAGGACCGTAGATAATCCAGAATCTTAAATCTAAAATAACCATTATAATGTTAAAAATAGGACATCATTGTTGCTGAAAGAAGACTATCTATAAGAAAGAATGTTTTTCTCATGTTATGTCAAATAGAATTTAGTTTTGATGCGGTAGTAACCCTTCTCTGAACGCGGTTTCAAGATAAGACGGTCTACAAATTGTAGTAATCCTTTATCTTTTCATATATGTATTTTTCAACGCGCGACTTAAAAATCAAATTTTATATTAGTTAAATTTGAGTTTGCCCTACCGTGCATGCAGTTATAAGTAGCGAATTTATATTAGGGGAAATAGCCTTAGCACACATGTACGTCAATTGTTTGCAGTAAAATATTTATTGTTGAAAATTGTCTTCGTTTTCTGCTAGGAAAGTGCATTAAAAAATCATAAGTGTGTTAATCTCAAGCTGAGCACTTTATATTTTGGTGAGTTACATACAATATGTAATGCTTTTTTTTATGTAAAAAAAAATATTTTTATAGTAATGGCCACTTAGAGCGCTTCTGCATATGGTTGAAACCGAAATCAGTGAATTAATAGATGGGGAAATAGATTTAAATGAGGAGGAACTGGTACAATTAATAGATGATGTCGAACCAAATGGTGGGGAAAGTTCTGCCAAAGATTCTGATTGCGATAAATCCGTTAAAAAATCCAGTTTAAAGAAATTAGCAGAAGGATTGAACTTGGTAAGAAAGTTATTTTATGGATAATGATCTCTCAATGGAGTGCTCCGGAAAATTCACGAGACAATTGGATATTTGTTTAGCACGGTATTATGAATTTAATAAAAAATTTCAGGATAGTGGTAAGCAAGGTCTTATTACTGACTTCTTGATAACTAAACTAGCCGAAATATGCAATGAGATTTATACAAATGATGTCCAAGGGATATCAAGTGATGACGACGTCCGACCACTTGCAAATAAAGAACATATAAAGTACGAAATGTTAGTTTTGAAGAGAGTGACGACGATTAAAATATACAATTTATTTTATTTTGCCTAAAACATTTATGTATTATGTGCAATGAAGTTTACGTACAATTTATAATTTTTTATAATTTTATACTATGTATTTGTATCATAGTTTATGTTTTCTTAACTTACATGAATTACTTGAATTAAATAAAAATATTTTTTTTGTTGGATATCATTGTTTATATAATCTTTAAAAAAAAAACGAGTTCGGAACCTAACCCTACTTTTCTGTGATCTGAGTCTCGCATAACACCATTTATATAACGCGCCATTTGTATGGAACCTAACATCAGCGTTATACGAGGGTTACCTGTAATTAATTTTTTTTTTTTTTTTTCAATAGAGGCCATGCCAGTAGAATAACCGGTGATCCAATCATTGTTTCTTTTGCTTACTGTGTGTAATGTAACTCAGCTTGTCCTTGAAATATGAAGGTCGAAACGTCGGGAAATTAAAATAGTTATTTATAACACGATGGTAACGTCCATAATTTCTAAAATGAATGCTGATCACCATGCAACACTAAAAGAAAGGAGTGTAAAAGTATCCCTGCTCAGGAATACTGTACTCAGTTTCTATTTTTTGGCTCTCCTTTTCATCCTTTCACCTTTTGACATACTTGGGAGAAGGCTAGGTGATCTCCCTCACAATTAGGGCATTTCAGTTTTGTTATTATACTCATTTTGTTATTGTGATCTTTACTGCCATATTGGGCACAGACTGCAAAGCCACAACAGTTAGTCTGAGAATGATCATATTCTTACAATGCAAAGAGTTTTGAAATGTAGAGTGGGCAGTTGAGATATCCTGCTTTCATAGATGTTGGTGGTTTAGGTGTGTTGAATTTAAGGATTATATTATTATTATTATTAAACAAGACCTCATGGAGTCAAAGACTCATCTAGGAGGTCCTTTTATCTCACACACATCTCATCATACCGGGTCTTAAACACATTCAAACTCCCTGCAGACACCACACTCTCAGGCAAGACATTCCAATCATTCACAACTCTGCACGAAAAAAACCTGCCTCTCACTCCCCTACTCACACCCTCTTTATACAGTTTCCAGGGATGACCTCTGGTTCTCCCCTGATCTCCCACTATTCGCTGTAGAACTTCTCCACCATTGATCCTATAGCAACCCCTTACCAACTTGTAGGTCTCTATCATATCTCCCCTCTTCCTTCTCTCCACTAGTCTCTGCAAATTACATCTTTTCAATCTTTCCTCATACTCGACATTCCAGAGGTCAGAAACTACCTTAGTCAGTCGCCTTTGGACCCTTTCCAACATCTCTTCATCCTTCTGAAAACCAGGTGACCAAATCTGGGCACAATAGTCCATGTGTGGCCTAATCAAAGCCTTATACAATGGAACAAGAATCTCCCTACTTCTACATGTCAGTGTCCTCCTCATCATTCCCAGAAGTCTTTGCGTTGTCTTCACAATTTTGGCGATGTGACCCCTAAATTTTAGATCCTTATCCACTATCACTCCCAGATCTCTTATTTCCTCTACTTCCAACAATATATTTTCACCAAGCATAAATTCTGCATCCCATCTTTGTTTTCCAAATTTTAAAACCTTACATTTTGCAACATTGAACTCACATCCCCATTTGCTTGCCCAATCACTCAATTTATTCAAGTCTTCTTGCAAGGCCACAACATCTTCACTACTCTTTATGGTTCGTCCCAACTTTGCATCATCTGCAAACAACTGAATATCTCCATCCAAATCTTCGCCAATATCATTAATATACAAGTTAAATAGTAATGGCCCTAAAACAGATCCCTGAGGCACTCCACTAGTGACTTTCCTTTTCCTGGATATTGCACCCCCATACACAACTTGTTGATACCTATCAGATAGCCAGTCTCCAATCCAATATTCCTGGTGGGAACAAGGTGACCATGAGAATACCCATACATATGAGTGTTCTCATATGAGTGCTGAAACAGACTCCCTTTGAGTATAAGTAATTTTTCATCCTCTAATAGGTCAAGGTATTAGAGAAGTTAGTTAGGAATAAGATTCAGAATTGGGTTGACAACAGAAAAATACTCTTTGGCAGCCAGCATGGATTTACTAAAGGAAGATCATGCTTTAGCAACCTGATTACTTTTTATAATAAAGTGACAAATGCATTGGATAAGGGTGTTGCATATACACCGGTCAATTTAAATTTTGCAAAGGCGTTTGATAAATTGCCATATGACAAGCTAGTAATTAAATTGGAACGGATGGGGCTGAACAGTAGACTGGTTCGCTGGATTGGATTTTGGCTGTTTGATAGGTATCAGCGAGTTGTCTATGGAGGAGCAATATCCCAGAAGAGGAAAGTTACTAGTGGTGTACTTCAAGGGTCTGTTTTGAGTCCACTGGTGTTTAATTTGTATGTACATGATATATATCTGGAGAGGTTTGAATGGTGATGTGCAGTTGTTTGCAGATGATGCAAAGCTGGGGAGAGCTTTATCAGGAGTAGTGTGGATGCTGTAGCTTTGCAAGAGGACTTGAATACACTGGCTGAATGGGTAAATAAGTGGGGATGTCAATTCAATGTTTCAAAGTGTAAGGTTTTGAAATTTGGGAAGCAGAGATGGGATATAAAGTACACAATCAGTGCAAATATCTTGGAAGAAGTAGAGGAAATGAGAGATCTGAAATGAGGAGTGATTGTAGACAAAGACCTAAAATTTCAGGGACATGTTACAAAAATAGTGAAGACAACACAGCGGATAATGGGAATGATGCAGAGGACATTGACTTGTAGAAGAAAGGATGTTATGGTTCCTTTGTATAAGGCTTTGATCAGGCCACATATGGATTACTGTGCACAGATCTGGTCACCTGGTTTTCAAAAAGATGAAATTGTGTTGGAAAAAGTTCCCAGGCAATTGACTAAGGTAGTTTCTGGTCTCTAGAATATAGAGTATGAAGACAGATTGACAAAATGCAATTTGCAGAAATTGGTGGATAGAAGGAGGAGGAGGGGGATATGATTGAGACATATAAGCTGCTAAGAAGTTATTACCAGATTAATGTCGGGGAGGTTTTGCACAGAATGGGTGAGGATAGCAGGAGAACTCTTTCATTCCTGGAAGCTGTATAAGGAGGGTGTGAGCAAGGGAGTGAGCAGTAGGTTTTTTGCATGGAGAGTGGTGAGTGATTGGAATGCTTTGCCCGAGTGTGTGTGTGTGTGTGTGTGTGTGCAGAGACAGTGAATATATTTAAGGCACAGTATGATAATCTGTGTGTATAACAGTGGACCTCCCACAATGAGTTGAAAGTTTATTTTTCACTTGGTTAGAGTATAATAAATTTAGTTTAATCCTTTATCCAAGTGTGAGCAAACAAAGTTTGCACCTGAAAGTATCTTCAGGACTGGGGTAAGGTGGTACAACACTAGGGCAACTCGTTGCAAACGTGGAGCAAGCCACCAACACTGCCCAGACTAGTTTAGACCTTTATTGAGGTCTCTTCAGTGGGAGCCAGGCCCAAGTTGAGATACCAGGCAGAAGCATTAGCAGGTCATCTCTACCTATAGGAGTTGCCAAATGGTGTGCTGCCCTTTTTTAATAAATTACTCTGGATTTAGAGAAAGATGTTGAAAGTTTATTTTTCACTTGGTTAGAGTATAATAAATTTAGTTTAATCCTTTATCCAAGTGTGAGCAAACAAAGTTTGCGCCTGAAAGTATCTTCAGAACTGGGGTAAGGTGGTACAACACCAGGACAACTCGTTGCAAAGGTGGAGCAAGCCACCAACACTCCTGTCTCAGTATCTCCTATAATGCAAAACACATCTCCTTGTGGATATGTATAATGTTATGCATTAAGGGAAGGGCCACTACCCAGACTAGTTTTGACCTTTATTGAGGTCTCTTCAGTGGGAGCTAGGCCAAGTTGAGATACCAGGCAGAAGCATTAGCAGGTCATCTCTACCTATAGGAGTTGCCAAATGGTGTGCCGCCCTTTTTTAATAAATTACTCTGGATTTAGAGAAAGATGTTGAAAGTTTATTTTTCACTTGGTTAGAGTATAATAAATTTAGTTTAATCCTTTATTCAAGTGTGAGCAAACAAAGTTTGCGCCTGAAAGTATCTTCAGGACTGGGGTAAGGTGGTACAACACCAGGGCAACTCGTTGCAAAGGTGGAGCAAGCCACCAACACTCCTGTCTCAGTATCTCCTATAATGCAAAACACATCTCCTTGCGGATATGTATAATGTTATGCATTAAGGTAAGGGCCACTACCCAGACTATTGCTCCACTTTTGCAACGAGTTACCCTGGTGTTGTACCACCTTACCCCAGTCCTGAAGATACTTTCAGGTGCAAACTTTGTTTGCTCACACTTGGATAAAGGATTAAACTAAATTTATTATACTCCCACAATGAGTCTTTGACTCCATTGTGGGAGTATAATAAATTTATAATAATAATAATTTTATTTTTATTTTTATTTATTTTTTATAATAATAATAATAATTTATCAGGGATCCTCAACAAGACCTAAGGAAGATCCCTGATAAATTAGAGGATGAAAAATTATTCATACTCAAAGGGAGTCTGTTTCAGCACCAGTGCCCCTGCACACCTAGGAGCCACACACAGAAGCTCACTCTCCCACAAACAATCACTACACTCCCAAGTGGGGAAGAAAACTTGCTGTAACACACACTGTTGACTCTTGTCACCAATGTTATAGTAAGTTTCCTGCAGGAGCCTACAAGCTGAATGATCCTGGATGGGCCATCCAGACTTATCTGTCTAGCCAAAGCAGAGGCCAGAGTACCATGACAATACTAGGATTCTTTTTTTCAGATGTCCACAGGTCACAATGCATAGCAAACATGGTGTCAAGGTGTTGGATCCCAAAAGAAAGAAAGCATAAAAAAAAGACTGAAGAGGACTAGTACCACACTGGGAGGTCCTCTCCACCACAAACAGGTGTCTCACATGGAGGGGCATAAATTGAGTGTAGTCTTTCAACTCATAATGGTAGTCACATTACGTGTGTTGAGGCCTAAGTGCTGTGAAGAATTCATGTTAGAGGTTTAATGGAATATTAACCATATTGTTTAATTTAGGTTGATTCCTGAGTGCAGATGCAGATTCAAAGAATAGTCTTTTTCCAGGAGATCCTGTGGGATGTATCCAAAGCATGGTCTGCAAGACCAGATTGACCATAATCATGTTTGCAGATGTAAGAACTGTGTTCTTCTAACCTGCCTGTTTGTCCGAAGTAGGCAAGTTTACAGGAACAAGGTACTCTATGTACAATAATATATTTAGTTTAATCCTTTATCCAAGTGTAAGCAAACAAAGTTTGCACCTGAAAATATCCTCAGGACTGGGGTAAGGTAGTACAACACCGGGCAACTCGTAGCAAAGGTGGACCAAGCTAACATCACTCCTATCTCAGTATCTCCCATAATGCAAAACACATCTCCTTGCAGATATGTATAATGTTATGCATTAAGGGAAGGGCCACTAGAAGGCCCAAACTAGTTTCGATCTTTATTGAGGTCTCTTCAGTAGGAGCCAGACCCAAAAGTGGAGATACCAGACAGAAGCAATGGCGAGGTCATCTTTACCAAAAGGTGTGCCACCTTTTTATTAAATTACTCTGGATTTAGAGAAAGATGTTGAAAGTTTATTTTTCACTTGGTTAGATTATAATAAATTTAGTTTAATCCTTTATCCAAGTGTGAGCAAACAAAGTTTGCACCTGAAAATATCCTCAGGACTGGGGTAAGGTAGTGCAACACCAGGATATTCATAGCAAAGGTGGACCAAGCTAACATCACTCCTATATTCTATCCTTGGTGCATATCCTATCCAGTATATGCACCAAGCACTGAAAGAGGAGGGAGCTGGTCTTTAGTGGAGCGGATAAGCGTAGCAAGTTTACGGTGGGGCTTAAAAGCTGTATGGAGGTTGTACTTTTTTAATGATCTGGCTATTTTTTCTGAAGTACCACGGATGTAAGGAATGGAACTCCCTCCAGCAATATTGCATTATTCAAACTCTGACTAATAGGGCCCACAATCTTTGTTCCAGTAAAACTGCCCTTTCAACCAAAACAAATACACACCTTCCTTTTCAATGGCTATAATGACTACAGAATTAAAAAAATAATCAAGTCCTTCCCCATTCCCCAACCATCTCTTCAGAAGGACTTCAGAAATGCCATCACCATTCCTTACATCCGTGGTTCAGAAAAAATAGCCAGATCATTAAAAAAGTACAACCTCCATACAGCTTTTAAGCCCCACCGTAAACTTGCTATCCTTATCCGCTCCACTAAAGACCAGTTCCCTCCTCTTTTGGTGCCTGGTGTATATAGAGTACCTTGTTCCTGTAAACTTGCCTACTTCGGACAAACAGGCAGGTCAGCATCCATCTGATTAGAAAAACACAGTTCTTACATCTGCAAACACAATTATGGTCAATCTGGCCTTGCAGACCATGTTTTGGATACATCCAACAGGATCTCCTGAAAAAAAACTACCATGCTCCATCATAGTAAATTCAAAAAAGAAAGACTATTCCTTGAATCTGCATTTACACTCAGGAATCAACCTAATTTAAACAAATACGGTTGCATTAAACTTCCGAAAATTTGGGAAACTTTAATTATCAGAGACCCCTCTTTACATCCCAGGCCACCTGCAAATGCCCATAGAGGGTGCACCACCTAGACAGGACTTTAGTTTTACTCTGTATTGTATTTGTGTGTGTGTTGTTACAAAAAGATTTTGTAATCCCCGAAGATGTCTCTGTGACGGAGACGAAATATTGGAAGTATTAAAATTAGTTTTAATCCTTTCTCAGTGCAGTTAATATTCCATTAAACCTCTAACAGGTAGTCACATTATTTTGAGAAATTCAATGTGAGAACCATTACACGATAGTGTAGTGATAAACTTTTATTCTACGCACACTTTGAAGATTTTACTAAAGCACTGATTCATTTAGACTGATCCTATTTTTCTTGGCTTGATTGAACTACCCGCCTGGGTAGCAATTTAGAAACTTAAGAGTGAAAATTAAGAAATCCAAAAAGAGAATAAGAAAGAGAACACATTTATTTTGTAAAGTCAAATAAGTTATTTGATAAAGTGAAATTATTATTTTTCATATTAGTAAAAAAAAATCACAAAATTTACACAGTAGACTAAAATTTATATGTAAACATCTGTTTAACAGAAATATATTAAATTTCACTTTTGATCTCAGTAAGTACGCAAGTTGGGCATGCTGCAGGAATAATGTTCTGCATATGAAATGCAGATACCACAAGTTTGCTTGTTTTAGGAAGAGAGCGAGAAATTTTTCGCAACGAGTCCTTAAAACTTGGCAAAACAGAGGTTTTAAACATATGAGCTGTATAATAATGGCCACATGTAAAGAGGACAACATCACCCTCCGGTATTGAAGGATCTTCTTTTTCAGAAGTATAAATATGTCCATATAGCTTCTCGCCGACCAAAGATTTTGTTAATAAGTCTACATCACTGGCACTTAGATGAAGTGTTGCATGTAAAATGGCTCCTTTCTGAAAATTGTGAAAGATTTCATCCCACAAACGCTGGGGAGGTACAGACTCATCCCACCCGCTTAGTCCATCTGATGTATGGATCTGTCTTAAAAGTGAGGCAGTCCCAGTCATTCCAATTATCTTCTCCATTAATTCAGTGTGGTGTTTGCCTAATTTGGTATGCTCTATTATAGTTGCTGCTAAACCAAGGCAAAAATTTGTAGACAGTTGAGAAAGGAACTGTTGATATGGATATGCTGAACTTTTTGAAGGGTCACTGCTGCAAGCAAACAGAAACAATTGCAAAAGGCATCAAGTAAGAAAAGAAAGTGATGTACATTTAAAGATACTGTCTTAAATAACAACATACTCCACAATTAAAAAAAAAAAAAAAAAAAGGCCTAATTTTATGTTCTATACATTATGAAAATTATGGATACAGCTACCGTGTTAGAGTAAAACTTTAGTTTAATATAAATCGAAATATACACTCGACGTTTCGACTTTCACATTAAAATCATCTTCTGGAGTGTACGTATATACACAAAGAAACAAACTGCACGACAATCTATATGTCATGCTAAAGTTACTGATTAACTGTTAAAACTATGTGCCTGACCTCTGGTGCTTAAAAAAAAAACTTCACTACTCAAAGCTAGAGTCCTGTTATTATTATTATCTATTAGGTTACAAAGTTAAATCAAGTTAGGAGTGACATGTTCATACAGAAAATAATAGATAAATAATTAACAGAAAATAAAATTACTTATATAAGTATACATATAAATTGCAACTGGTATAGATGGTGGCCAATAAAAAATTGCTTAGAGTCCTAGAGTCAGGGTTTGCTGGAAACTAAGTGGGTTGAATGTGTGCCATCCAAATTCTTGGGATTTTTAAGCCTCCACAATTATTAAGATTAGGGTGGGTTAATGAAAGTTTCACAGGCTTCTTTAAATTTCCATTCATACCAAGTTTTTGTATGATGCAAAGAATAAGTACTTTTCCAATCAATTCGATGTAGGGTATTAAGAGCGTGATCTGAGAGGACTTCTTCACCAAAATTATTATATTTAATGTGTCGTTCGTGTTCTTTTTTTTTTATGGATAGGGATTGTACATCCAGTTTCCCCAATATAAGGTAAGTTACAGGTGCAATAGATGCAATAAACACCAGGGTGTGCTAATGGGGGAAGAGGATCCTTAGAGGTGTTGAATATGTTTTTTGATTTTAAAGGTGGTTTAAAAGTTTGCATTAAGATTATAATGATGATGTAGGATTCTATTATTTTTTTCTGATAACCCTTTAATATATGGGAGTGTTATGATTTTGCTGTAATCTATATTACTTTTTGATGAAGTTTTAAGAATAATTTTATTAATAGTATTTTTGCTATATCCGTTTTTATAAATGTATTGCTAATAATTTTTAATTCTTGCTTAAGGAACAAAATTAAAAACATAACACTCAGCAAAGTTGATTTATTTTCAGTTTATTTTCAGTTCAGTTGATTTATAATCAGTTTTGACGTTTCTGTCCTTTTCACAAATGTCCCAATCAACACAATTCTTCTTCTACAGAACAAATTTCTGCCCGATATTAAGGCTCTTTTTGTCCACGTACTACGTTCTGGTTAACTCACATGGCAAAATAAATTTTACCTACAAAAAGAATGTATGGCCATGGGCTCACCACTATCCCCTCACAATTGCTAATTTTTATATGGAAGCTATTGAGCAACGTGCTCTTGATTCCATTACTCTAAAACCTACAGTTTGGCTTAGACACATTGACAATGTTTTTGTTATCTGGCCACATGGCAGCCAAACGTTAAACACATTCCTTAGCCACCTGAACAAACAACATGAGCGCATACAATTTACTAGTGAAATTTAAAATCAGAACTTGTTCCTGTTCCTGGATACACTTGTCACGTCTTCCCTCAGACGGTCTATCCTTCACTGTTTACCGTAAGCCAACACACACCACCGGCCAAATATATATATATATATATATATATATATATATATGCTAATTCATATCAACCACCCTTTGCAAAAATTTGGAGTCATCAACACCCTCTAAAACAGAGCTATAACAATTTGCTCTAATGAACAAGCTCTTAAACAAGAATTAAAAATTATTAGCAATACATTTATAAATAACAGATATAGTAAAAATACTATTAATAAAATTCTTCATTAAACTTCATCAAAAAGTAATATAGATTACAGTAAAACCATAACACTTCCATACATTAAAGAGTTATCAGAAAAGATCAATAGAATCCTACATCATTATAATCTTAATGCCACTTTTAGACCACCTTTAAAATTAAAAAACATATTCAACACCTCTAAGGATCCTCTTCCCCCATTAGCCCACCCTGGAGTTTATTGCATCTATTGCACCTGTAACTTACCTTATATTGGGGAAACTGGATACAATCCCTATCCATAAAAAAAGAACACAAACGACACATTAAATATAATAATTTTGGTGAAGCGGGCCTCTGAGATCACGCTCTTAACACCCTACAAAAATACTTGTTCTTTGCATCATACAAAAACTTGATATGAATAGAAATTTAAAGAAGACAGTGAAACTTTCTTTTACCACCCTAATCTTAATAATAATAATGGAGGCTTAAAAATCCCAAGGATTTGGATGGCACACATTCAGCCAACTTAGTTTCCAGCAAACCCTGACTTTAGGACTCTAAGCAATTTTTCATTTGCCACTACCAGTTGCAATTTATATGTACACTTATATAAGTAATTTTATTTTCTGTTTATTATTTATCTATTATTTTCTGTATGAACATGTTACTCTCTAGCTTGATTTAACTTTGTAACCTAATAGATAATAATAATAACAGGACTCGAGAGCTTTGATGTAGTGAGGTTTTTTTTTTTTTTTTAGCACCAGAGGTCAAGCAAATGGTTTTAAAGGTTAATCAGTAACTTTAGCATGTCATGTAGATTGTGGTGCAGCGTGTTTCTTTGTGTGTGTATATACGTATACTCCAGAAGATGACCTTAATGTGAAGGTTGAAACGTTGAGTGTATATTTCGGTTTATATTTAACTAAAGTTTTACTCTAACACGGTAGTTGTATCCATAATTTTCATAATGTATTTTGATCACTGTGTAAGCATGAAAGAAAGAAAGAATTTTATGTTTTATCTAATCATTAGATAAAACATCATATCACTGTCTAATTAAGATTACTGTCTAATTAACATACCAAAACAGTATGTTAATTAGACAGTAATCTTAATGTTAATTAGACAGTAAACTTTATTTATAAAAAAATAAAGTTCATTTCTTATACATATGAACGAATATAGTAAATGCATTTATTAAATAAAATTTTCACAACTTTTAAAACAAGTTCATCACCAAACTTGTATTTATAATTCAGACTGAATCAAAATGATATTGCACACACAGTTATAGTTAATGGCATTGGCAATAAAGTGTAATACATAATATTTTATATTCATTAGAGTACATAGTTAAGTAAAATATCAAATTGAAAAGATATAAAGTGCAAAATATAAAGGTCAAATGTAATAATAATTTTTTACAAATGATTATATAACATAAATTAAAGATGCAAAGAAATTATATTCTTGGTTTCATCCTTTATCCAAGTGTAAGCAAACAAAGTTTGCACGTGAAGTCACTTCACAACTGGGCTACTTGTATATAGAGGCTAATGACTTCACATTAATTGCCTTAGTATCCCATAATGCAAGGCACATATCCTTACAGACAAGGATAATGCTATGAATTATGGGAAAGATCACTTTCATCCTGTATTGAGGTCTCATCAGTGGGAGCCAGACCCAGAAGAGATACCAAGGTTGCAGTGATGTAGAAGTCATATACTTATCATATACAAGTAGTCAAAACGTGTCACAACTTATTACTAAAATACTCTGGATTAGAGATAGATGGTAAAGTTTTTTTTTAACTTGGTTATATTATAATTAAAGATGCCAAGAAATTATATTCATGGTTTCATCCTTTATCCAAGTGTAAGCAAACAAAGTTTGCTCGTGAAGTAACTTTACAACTGTGCTACTTGTATGTAGAGGCTAATGACTTCACATCAATTACCTTAGCATCCTATAATGCATATTCTTGGCATCTTTAATTTATAGTCAAACCAACTGGGAAAACTTTCAACATCTTTCTCTAATCCAGAGTATTTTAGAAATAAGGTTAGACTACTTTTGACTACTTGTGTATGGAAATATGACTTCTGCATTACTTCAACCTCAGTATCACTTCTGGGTCTGGCTCCCATTGATTAAACCTCAATAAAGGTTGAAACTGGTCTGGGCAATGGCCCTTTCCATACATTATACTTATCCATAAGGATATGTGCCTTGCATTATGGGATACTAAGGTCAATTGATGTGAAGTCATTAGTTCTTTCTGTTCTTTCTCTTATATACATGGATCTATTTCTCACCTATACATTTTATAAATGCTACATGAACCCCAAACATGTGACTTTGGAATACTGCTTTCTTACACTCTCCCTGAAAATGCTTGATGGTATCCAGGAAAGGACAGCTGGTTAATAATAATTACCCTCACAAACTCATTCTAATAACTTTCTAATAGACATTCTGTCTCTGTCTCATATATAAAATACATTCTAAAAGTTATTCCTCTATTGTGATAGTTCCCTACCCAAAAGAGATACATCAGTGAAATGGAAAACAACAGACAGCCTGAAATCTCTACTTTAGTTCATCATCATTATTTCTCAACTATTCTCCTTTTCTTTCAGTGCATTTTCTCCACCACATGACATTTTTTTCAAAGCTTTCACAGAAAACTCATCAAGTTGTTTTCAAATGATTTTGCTCACTTCTACTTTGACCTATTCACTATTTTCAGAATAGATATGAATGAGATGTATCTTCAGTTTAAGAAATAATCAGAGGTCTGATGGAGCTTAGCTCTGGAATGTAGATAAGATGGTCCACAACTTCCAATCCAATCTCTTATGATAGCAATCAGAGTGAATGTATTTGTAAGCAGTTTCGCATTATCATGTTGCAAAAGCAATGGCTTCCTCAGCATGAATATGATTAAATCATTGTTTCAATATTGTTGAAATCATTTCATTATCACATAGCTTAACAAATTCAGTGTCATCCCTTTCACCATATTTTCCTAATGAATGATATTTTTGCTGTCCCAAAAGACAAACAGCATGCACTTTCCAGTGGAAGTTGAGTACTCAACTCTTTAGCACTAGTGCATTAGGATGGAAATATTCCATAAACAGAGTTTTCATTTTGGTGTCATGAAGGTGTGAAGAAGCACCGCCTTCCCTTTGGTAACATTAGAATAATCAGCGCTAAACTTAGAGTCTGATCTCATTCATTTCACTAATCAACGGATATGGCATCCAATGTGCACACTTTATTGTAGCCCAACTCTGTAGAGATTAATTAGATTTCGGTTAATTTTCAATTTGACTACTAGTGATCTCTAACTTATGCAGTTTGTGGCCACCCACTTCACACTGTTCATTAATGTTCGGTGAACATTGTTGATTCCTAACACTGCAGAAAGATAAGTAATTTTTTTCAAATTTTTGCTAATAACACTGAGTGAATTTATTGTTTTATAAGTGTGTGAGATAGACTGAGTTATTTAGACATAAGTAAAATGGTATATTTCCATAAATTAGATATAGATATATTGTTGGTATGGCATCTATGCATAGCAGAACAATGGCAGCCAAGATGACTTTGTTGGGCGAGCACAATTTGCCTAATTTTGTGCAGTGTATAATTTTGAAAGTTGAAAGATTTGTGGAAAATTAGCAAAACTGGTGAGAGAGTGTGTAATAAATGCTTTTGAAAGTGAATAAGGAGAGAACAAATTATGTGATAGTACAGTAGAGAACATTGATACAAGACTGGAGAATGCAAATATCAGTGATAATGCTGAAGGTGCAGTGGCAGAGGTTCAGGAGAACATAGAAGACCTGAATAGAGGATTATATATAGTCCTTCACAGTACAAAGTGCGAGATTGAAAGTATAGAAAAGGCAAGGGATCAGTCAAATTGAAAACAGTGTGAAATTTAATTATTTATGGTGATTCTATGATAAGGAGAGTTCATGAAAATGCTACAAAATCTTGTTTCTCTGGTGCAAAAATTAATAATATTAGTAATGCTGTCAGAATGCAGAAAAGGGAGGTGAAAGAACTAGTTGTTTTGGCTGAAACCAATGACTTGAGAGGTGAGAAATATTATATGAGGGAGGATGTCAAAGAGTTGTTGGAAGAAGTGAAAAAGAAGAGTGATAGGGTGAAATTTGTGAGTCTTCCACCATACTATGATAGAGGTGAACTGAGAAGGAGAGTGATGATATCTAATGAATCAATACACAAGTTATGTAGAAGGAATGATGAAGAGCTTGTAGACCTATGGCCTATGTTTTGATGAATGAAAAGATCTGTGCAATGCTGATGGACTGCACTTATATGGATTCAGAGTTAGCTGTATGGAGAGAGCTTTATTCACTGAGCATGCAGAAGTACAAAGTCAGGAAAACTAAAGCAATTAGGGGTGGATGCAGATGAATGTGTGTGTAAAGGCACCCATGACGAGAATGAGTGTGTGAATGAACAAAAAAATGTGTAATCTAGTCTCTCAGGCAATGGAGAGAGTTTTATTCACTGAGCATGCAGAAGTACAAAGTCAGGAAAACTAAAGCAATTAGGGTGGATGCAGATAAGTGTGTGCATCCACCCCAAGTGTAAAGGCACCCATGAAGAGAATGAGTGTGTGAATGAACAAAAAAATGTGTAATCTAATCTCTCAGGCAATAATATCGAACAAGTTAGTCAATTAAGAATGTAAAGGTGGTTGAGGACCTAAGGGGATGCTACAGTTTGTATATACTAATGCTAGAAGCATCAGGAATAAGAGGGAGTAGTTTTAGGCATTGGTTAGTGCAACCTCACCAAAAGTTATAGGCATTAGTGAGACTTGGCTAACAGTAGATGAGATAGTTTAGTTACAGGGATAGAATGTGATGGATTTAGTATTTGCAGGAAAGATAGAGTAGATGGGGGGGGGGATACTGCTGATGATAACAGATGAACTGCAGCCAACAAGATTAGGAGTCGGTTGGCAGTTCTTTTGAGTCAATCTGGTGTGAGATTGAGGCTAATAGGACAAAATATAAAATTCATTGCTCCTATAGACTAGGGGGGGGGGTGCTAAGGATGATGTGAAAGATGCGTCAACAGATCACCACAATCAGTGCAAGCCAAATAATTATTATAGGGGACTTTAACTTTGGCAATATAAATTAGAAGGAGGGAAAGATCACATGGCAGAAAAGAAATGGAATTTACACTTACTGAGAGATAAATACTTACAGCAGAATGTGATGGAGGGAACCCTGAGTATGGGAGTTGGATCTAGTCACAAGATCAGAAGACCTGTCCATAACTAAGGTGGCTACATTGCCTCCAACTGGGGGAGAACAATGATGTAGTCTTGACTTAGGAGGTAGCAAAACATGTAGAAATTCTAGTTAAGAAGGAGTATATGTGGAACTACAATGTAGATGATTATGACATGCTAAGGGAAAGATGTTCACAGTGCATGGAGGATAGTCTAGGGATATCTGGAGGAAGCAACATCACAAGGTACACCCAAGGTCAGGAGAGTAAATCAAGTGTGAGTTAGTTGGAAGTTTTTCCACTTGGTTATATTATAAATTAAAGATACCAAGAAATTATATACTTGGCTTAATCCTTTATCCAAGGGTAAGCAAACAAAGTTTGTGCCTGAACTATTTTCAGGCCTGGGGCAACTCATATATAGAAGCTAATGACTTCACATCACTTGCCTTAGTATCCCATAATGCAAAGCACATATCCTTGTCGATATGTATAATGCTATGCATTATGGGATACTAAGGTTATGTGAAGTCATTAATTTCTATATACGAGTTGCCCCAGTCCTGAAAATAATTCAAGTGCAAACTTTTTTTGCTTACACTTGGATAAAGGATTAAACCAAGTATATAATTTCTTGGTATCTTTAATTTAAGGTATGAGTTAGGAGGGGATGCTTAAGGGTCAAAGCTGTATAACTGAGAGATGACCTCCACATAAGCCTTTAAAGGAATCACCTCAAAAATTTTTGAAGCATTACAAAAATGAAGGGGATGAATTTTTTCAGATATCATGACTGGTGTTGAAATGTGGATTTCGTACACAAATGTCAAGTTAAAACAACAATCAATGCAATGGTGCCATTCATCATCTCTGAAAGCAAAAAAAAATTCAAACATGCACTGTCAGTTTAAAAAAAAATGATGGCCAGTGTCTTCTGGGACCAAAAAGGGATCTTGCTTGTCGATTTCCTTCAGCAAGGAACCACAATTAATGCTGATGCATACTGTGAAATGCTGAAGGCAAGGATTGTGTTTTTGCATGACAACATACGAGTTCACACTGCAGCTCAAACTATCCAGTAAATTCAGAGGTTTGGGTGGAACTTTTCAACCACACACCCTACAGCATCAGCTTTGCATCCAGTGGCTACTTCTTGTTCCTGCATATAAAGTAGTCACTCCCATCTCAGTGCTTTGAAGAAGATCAGGAACTGAAGAACAGCGTGACTCAGTGGTTGAACTTGCTGGTGCTATGACACCAAAAATGCCTGGAAGTCAATGGTGACCATGTGGAAAAAGAAAGTATATATGTAGGTATTTTAGCATATAATAAAACTTTCTTCTTCTCTGCCAGTTTTTTTTTTAATTCTTGACTGGACCTTACTTTCTGGATGTGCTCTGTACTTTTGCCTGCCTTATACTTCCACATAAATTCCTTCTGCTTTGATATTTCTACATGTCTCTTCACATCTTCCAAGTCAAGATCACAAGGTCATTTACCAACTGGAGGCAAGTATGACATCTCAGTCACAATCAAATCCTCAGATGCTATGACCAAATCCAATACTCTTGATTTTCACATTCCTTCCACCACATGCTACCTATGACAGTTGTCCCTGAAGAAGTCTAAAAATTAATTGCCCTCAGTAGTGTATGCTGCTTCCTCTTCCCAGTTTATATTGTTATAGTTGAAGTTCTCCATAATGATCACTCACTTTGTAACTGCCAAACTAATTTTCCTAACCATCTATATTTCCTCTTCTATAATAACATCTCATTGAATATCTTGCCCTATAAATTTCTATTTGCACTACATACTCTCAATGGCATTATTATAATTTCTGCTTTTATTCTCTACCTTGAGAGGGGACCCATTTATCTCTTATCACAAGCAATACTCCACCAACATATTTACCTTCCTTATCCTGCCAAAACATGTGAAAATCTTCAATTTCTAACCCTGTCAGAACATCCTCCTCAGTTAACCAAGTTTCAATGATACAACAATCTTTGGAGAGACTGCGTCACTCTCCAAAGATTGTTGATATCGGTTCAATCAATGCCGCAAACTTATTCCTTCATAATAGTGTTTGCTATACTAAGAATCACCTGTACCTTTCTGACCACTTAAATAAAATACATAACAATTTTCATATTTATAAATAAACACACTTACCAAAATAGTAACAGGCCAAGAGGATAAGCAAATTGATTAAGACATGTACAGAGAAATGTCTCTAATGATGTTACTGGTAACTGGTGCTTCACCCAAAACATTATTATCTGATTAAAAAAAAAATATACATAAAAATAATAAAGGTATTGTATATTACTGACAATAAATCTTTAATGTTAGTGCATATCACTGATTTTTATATCTAATATAACAGATATTAATGTATTTTAACTGGCTTCTAGAATAATCTGATGATAAACAACAAAGAATCAAAGGCAGAACTATGCCCACATTTGCTACTCAGCTTATCAAGACACCAGCAGTAGTGTAATTGACGAACATTATAGATCCATTAACTTACACTGTTATTAATAAAATATAAGCAGACACTTTCTACTATGGTCATATAAAAAAAAAGCAGCAGTATATCTTTCAAAGGGGTATCATAAGAGTACTACATTGTGACATTTTGATTATATTATTTGCACATATTATTATACTTGTGTGTAAATATTGTATAACATGGATGCCATATCTCTGTCATCAAAATAATAAACATATCAGATGTCAGCTTATATTCAAAAAAAGAGCATTGCCTGCTTGTGACACACACACACACACACACACACACACACACACACACACACACACACACACACACACACACACACACACACACAGGAATCATTGGTTGTCTATGTTTTCAATATTCAGCCAGAATAAAATTAACCATAATCAAAATAATAACAGGGCATTTCATATTCATTAATCAATTTATTAAATTTATTCAAAACAATTTATTATTGTAACAGTATTGCTGAAAATAACAAAAGTGATCAAAGATTATAAAAGTGACAAAAATTGAAGGTATAAATCACAACGAAAACTATGAAATAAAAATAGTTTTATTCTACTAGTTTCTTATGAACTATGGTATACTTCATCAAGAAGGAAGACATTTTTAATCTGAATTAGCAGAATTATTTTTAATACATACATTGATCACACTGATTAATATAAACTCACATTGGTAGAATTGTCATTAAACTACTAGTGCCTATCATGACAAGATGTCATGCAAGATTTGCTGCTGATTTATGTAATGCATCATAACTTGGTTCAGAGTATCTTATGTCCCCCCTTTGTGAAAGCCAACCACAGTCATTTTAAGATGATCTGACTTTTATATGACACCAACATCAATATTATAACTATGTTGGTGTCATTTCAGCAGCTTGTTTAAATTTGCAAACATAGCTGTCAAATTCAACATATGGCATTCTTGTGAGCTTACGTGATGTTTTTCATCAGTGGCATGAATAGTTAGACCAGATTTATGAGGCTATTTTTCTCTACATTCTTTGATATGTTCTTTCATGTGAATTTTACCCAAATATTCTGTTCTAGGATATTTGGGTAAAATTCTGGGAACATAAAACTATGATATGTGCATGCAGGCACTAACAACGAGCAAACAAGGCTGAAGAATACAACTACTGTTGGTCCTAGAGTTCTAAAGGTGCCCCCCCCAGCAGGTTAAATTGGGTTGCCTTGGCTGTTGGGCTGATGTTCTAAGGATGCAAGCTTCCCAAATTTGGGGCAGTCTCATGCACCCAAATTTGTTGAGATTTGGGAAGTTTTTTTAGAGCTGAGGCTGATTCCAAGAATAATCTTTCATATTTATATTTGCTATGGTGTAGTAAAGTGGCTTTCTTCCAGCATATTCTGTGGTAGAAATCTAGTGCATGGTCCGCAAGTCCTGAGTGGCTGTATTGGTGAAACCGGATGTAGTCTTTGTGCTCGAAAATCCTGATATTAGCTGTTCTGCCTGTTTGGCTATAGTAGGACAGTTTACAGCTGCAAGGGACCTGATATACACCAGGTAGGTCTAGGGGAAGTGGCTGGTCTTTGGTGGAGCAGATAAGGGATGCCAATTTCTTATGTGGTTTGTAACAAGTAGTCAGGTCATATTTTTTTAGGAGTTTTATGAGCTTTTCAGATGCCCCAAATATACGGAATGGTGAGAGATTTAGTGAAATCTCCGTTAAGATGGAGGGAGGAGGTTGTGGTTAACTGGTTTTAATATTTTCTGGATTTTTCTGGGGGTTGTAGCCATTGGCTAAGAAGGTGTTAAGGATATGATTAAGTTCAGTAGTTAGGGCAATGTTGTCTGAACATATTAATTTAGCCCTGTTATATAGGGTTTTTATAATCCCATATTGTTGTGAGGAAAGGGGAAGGGGGTGATTGTTGGTAATCTACCTGTGTGGGTCCAGTTTTTTGTAAACAAAGAAAGCCAGGGATACATCAGGGTGGTGTGTAATCAGAGTGTCTAGAAAAGGGAGACTGTTGTCATTTTCTTTTTCCAAGGTGAACTGGATTCAGTGGTGTTGAATGTTTAAGTGTGTTAAGAAGTTGTAGAGTGTGAGTCTAAGCCATGTGACCAAATAGAGAACGTATCATCCACATAGCATAGCCAGATATGGGTTTCTGTGGGCTGAGTTTAAGGCTTTTTCTTCAAAAGTTTCCATAAAGAAGTTTGCTGGGGGGGGGGGGGGTTGAGTGGAGAACCAGTGGCTGTATCCTCTATCTGTTTGTAGAATTTTCCCTCCCAAATGAAATAGCCCAGGTTCATGGTTAACTGAAATAGGACTGAGATATCAGGAGGAAATTTGGATCTCATCCAAGCCAAATCAGAAGGAAATTTGGCTTGGATGAGATCTAAGGTATCTTTGAGTGGGACATTTGTGAATAAGGAGGAGACATCAAAACTAACCATTATATCAGTGTGTTGGAGTGAGAGGTTCTCTATACTGGCTTTAAAGTGGGCTGAGTATTTAATGTGTGATGGTGTGTTGCCAGTATAATGTGTGAGCACTTTGGCTAAATGTTTGGCTAATTTGTATGTGTGGGAATTGATGCCATCCACAATGGGACGTACTGGCACATTCTGCTTATGGATTTTTGGTAGTTCATATATTCGGGGGAGGGGGGGGGTCTAGAGTTAAAAGGTTTTTGTTTGCTAGTCACTTCCTCAGGCCAAGAAGTAACCTTCTTAAGGAGCCTTTGGAGTGTTCTGATTTGGGAGCTGGTGGGATCATATTCAATGGGGAGGTAGGTAGAACGATCTAACAGTAAAGTTAAAAGCTTACCGGTGTAATCCGTTTGGTTGAGAACCACAGTGGCATTTCCCTTATCCGCTTTGGTGACAGTACTCAGGACTTGTGGACCATGCACTAGATTCCCACCACAGAATTCGCTGGAAGAAAGCCACTTTACTACACTGTAGCAAATATAAATATGAAAGATTGTCTTGGAATCAACCTCAGCTCTAAAAAACTTTCCAAATCTCAACAAATTTGAGTGCATCCCAAATTTGGGAAGCTTGCATCCTTAGAACATCAGCCCAACAGCCAAGTCAATCCAATTTAACCCACTAGGGGACAGAGGACCAACACCAGTTACATTCTTCAGCCTCATTTGCTTGTTGCTGGTGCCTGTGTGCACATATCGTAGTTTTATGTTCCCAGATGATGGCGATGTAACACTGCCGAAATACAGAAAGATATTGATTAAAGTTCTTTAATTAATACGTTTTACATTTTAGTATGTTGTCATTTCCTAAAAAATTTAAAGTCACGTGTAACCAACATATAAGTTTATCTACAAGAATTACTCATGTACTAAAATAACTATTACGAGGGTTGTTTGAAAAGTTTGGTAAATTTCCAACAGACGGCAACACAATTTATTCATTCATACCAGTGGTGGCATGTATCATCTTTTTCATGATCCCTGGCAAAATTTTAGCCATGTGCGATGTGTATTCCTCGTTTTGCAAACATTTAAAATGACCGTGTTTGCATTTTTCATTAAAATCGAGAAAAATGAGTTTCGCAGTGATAAAACACTTTTATTTGAAGAAGTGGATGGCTGCACAGATCAAAGTCAAGTTAGATGCAGTGCATGGGGACCCAGCATTAAAGACTATTTATTTTTGGATAAATGAGTTTAAACGTGGTAGTAAGTCCATCGAAGATGAAGCATGCTCCGGACACCTGACTGAGGTCACTATGAAGGAAATGATTGACAAAATCCATTGTATTGTTATCGGAGATCGCTGAGTGAAAGTGCATGAGATTGCTGAGATTGTAGGCATCTCAACTCAACGGGTGTATAATATCCAGCACAAAAAATTGCACATGAAAAAGCTGTGTGCAGAATGGGTGCTGCAATTGTTGACTGTCAATCAAAAACGCATGCGGAAAGACATTTCAACGCAGTGCTTAGTGATGTTTAATAGCAATTAGCAGGATTTTTTGCGTTGATTTGTGACTGTATACGAAACTTGGATCCACCACTACACACCTTAGTCCAAGCAGCAGTCAAAACTGTGGAAAGAAAACCGAAAAAAAGCAAAGACCATTTTGTCAGCTGGGAAGGTGATGGCCACTGTTTTTTGGGATTCCCAAGGAATTATCATGACAGACTATTTGGTAAAGGGTAAGACAATAACAAGAGTCTATCATGTATCATTGTTGGACCGTTTAAAAGAAGAACTGAAGAAAAAAACGGCCCACACATCGGCCATCACAATGGCAAAATTACATGAACTGAAGTTTGAATTGGTTCCACATCCACTGTATTCTCCGGCCTTGACCCCATGTGACTTCTTGTTCCCAAACTTAAAAATTTGGCTTGGTGGGAAAAACGTTTCTTCGAACAAGAATGCCATCAAGGCTGTCAATGACTACTCCGCACAATTTGACAAATCCTACTTTTTAGATGGGAAGAAAAAATTTGAAACTCACTGGACCAAATGTGTAGACCTCGATGGAGACTATGTTAAGAAATAAAGGTGATTTTTTTCCTCAAAAAAATGTGTTTAACTTATTTTTTTAAACTTTTCAAACAATCCTCGTATACCTTGACTTGAAGTTATTCAACGTTGGAGCACTCACTCCCAGTAACAGATTCTGCTCTCATTTATCACTGCTATTTAAAAAATTTCCTTTTCACTTCCTCACTCACATGACTCAGTTTCCCCTCACCCATTATCCTAAGCAATGCAATAATTCTCCTGTATCTATTTGGTAGGTTTTTGTCACTAACTTATACATCTTGATCACATCACCTCTCCTCTTATTTCACAAGCTCTGCACTCTGCAGACCATATTCCCTTCATCTGTCCTTGTAGTCAATATTCCAAAGTCCTGAGACAGACTTAGTCAGCTTGGCACGTGCGCACGCGCACACACACTCTCTCTCTTTAATGTTTCCTTGTCACTAATATAGCCAGGTTACCAACATTTAGATTTCTGTGCACAGAAATCTAAATGTGATCTGATTAGTGCCATACACTGTAGAATTATTACTTCCTTATATGTACTTGTGAGGGTTCTTTGCATTATGGCAGAAACTTTCTGAGTACCCCCCCCCCCCACCTACAACTTTTGCAGTGTACCCTGAATTCCCTATCCACCAAGATATGTCCCTTGCTGCCTTCACCTCCTGAAACCAAGTTCTAATATGATAAACACCATTTCATCTTCTCTGGTCAAAGTGCATAACTTTACACTTATCAACACTGAAGTGACATCCCCATTATTCTGGCCAAAGCACCAACTATTTAAATTCTCTTGCAACAACATCACCTCAGAACTTGTTGACATTCCTCTTCCAAATTTAGTATCATTAGTAAACAACTAAAAATTTCCTTTCACACCTTGAATTACCTTCCACTCATCACCTTCTTTTTTGGGAGACTGCACTCCTATACACAACTTCTGTCAGTCAACCATTCCTGTAACCAACCAACCAGCTGACTATCCATTCCATTCCTACTCAACTTTGACAGTTGATCATGCAGTCCTCTATCAAATACATTGGCAAAGTTCAAATAAATCACTGCATAAGCATCTTATCTCTCTCCAATACACTAATCACCCTATTATAAAATGTAACCAAGTTACTAAAAGCAATTCTTCCCCTTAACAACCCCATGCTGCTCTCTTGAAATATTTCCATTCTCATCAATCCAAGTTTATATTCTGTCTCTAACTAGCCTTTCTGACACTTTCAAATACACCTGATATATATATATACACACACACACACACTGACCTATAGTTTGACACCAATGACTTGAATTCACCCTTATACAGTGGAACTATTTTTCCTTCTTTTCATCCTTCTGAGACTGTTCCTGCTGCCAGACTCCTGTTGAACATCCAAGTCAAAGGCACTAACAACTCTTTCATGCATTCCCATAATATACATGGTGATATCCCATCCAATTCCATAGCCATATTGACATCAAAGTTACTTAATATTCTAAAACCTTCCCATTCCTGAAGTGTCAGTTTTTTTGTCCTCCTTCCTATTGTTATTCAATACTACACCTACCTTCCCTACATGAAATAAATCAATGAAATACTCGCTGAACATTTCTGCTACATCTTCAGTAGATGTGACCTGTGTTCCTACTCCAGCAAACTAAAGTCAGTTTTCCATATTCAATCTTTCTTTCTTTCTTCTAGTGGTAACATTACTGCAAAATTCTCTAAGGTTTTGTTTTATTGCTTCAGTCAATCTTCTTTTACATACACAGTATCTACTTATTATTATTATTTGACACCTCCAGGGAGTCCAAGACTCATCGAGGGAGGACACCTACTCTACAACTCTCCAACCTCATCCTCTCGTCATCCACCAACTGCTTTATCTACACCAATACCGCTACTATTTTCACAGACAATCACAAACAGCCATGCCCACGGAGGGATTCGAACCCGCAGTCTTTTGGCTGTAGAGCAGATATGCTAACCACTTGGCCAACCAGGCTGGCAATTTCTTGGCAAATTATCACCAATTTCCGATAATTTCTTATTACACAGAAATTACGGTAATTTCTACTTCCTCACTAAACTTATCACCTTCCTAGCCAGTGCCTTATAATTTCATACTCATATAACATTCTCTTTCTCAGAAGTCTCTGTATAATTCCATGATTCATCAGTTTCACCCATACTTTATTTATCGTTTTAACCTAGGGAATATAATCTGGCACTGCCATAAGGAAATGATTTTGGACCAAGTCTTAGGCATTGCTGATTTCCCATTCAAATGTCAAGCTACAGCACATCCAATTTGTTTCTTTAATTTATCAGTCCTCTGGTTTGTAATTCCGCACATCTCTCATTCAGTAAAGCTTGTACTGGCTCAGCCACTCCCCATGTCAAAACTACATGATGACTCCCTCTTCAACTGGTGGTATCATCGTGTATCACTGATGATATTTTTAAATCCAACACTCCAGTCTCTCAAGTTGCTTCAATGCATAAGGTAGTTGCATCTAAGTAACTCAAGGAATTCAATCTCTTTACGTACACATGATGTTTCCTGCTTCTAATTAATGCTTCCATAGTTAACATCAACCATTATTATCACCCTCCTATTACTCAGTCCCATCTGTCTAAAAATTTCAGAATCATCTCCCTCCACATTTCCTGGAGGGAGATGATTCTGAAATAAGCACAAATTTTAGATATGCTAAATATCTAAAATTTGTGCTTACCTCAACTTCACACCATATAGCATTAAAGCTATTAGCATTACTGCTTTCTTCAAGTTCCACGTTGAGAGGACACAACTCTTCTGAAATCATCAGTACCACCTCCTCTTTTATATTTTCTGTCTTTTCAAAAAATACTATAGCCAACATATTCTATTTCCATAACTTGCCTAATAGTTAACTGGACAATTCATGGAACTAGTACAGGAATGAAATAGTCAATTTAATAACTAAATTAAGTATCTGTAACCTGACATTTCATCATCTCACACTAGCATCATTAAACCTGCGGAGGTCACAGATGATACAGATACAAACAAATTGTTTTAATATAAATATCCTTACACATATCCAGTTATACCTTGGAGGTCATTCACTAGCTGTGCATACATATATTACGAGTGATATTCTGCACTATTTATGCCATCAGTTTAGTTTAACACATGTTATGTAAAGGTTTGTGATATTTGATAGTAAATTGTACCTGATACTGCAAACTCCGATGTCAGTATAGTATTTTTTTTTTTTTTTTTTCTAATTTACCGTTGAAAATGGCTCGAAAAATATATCGATTGGATAATCCATCAGATGTTGAAGAGATTCAGTGAATGTTACTCGAGTCTGATGATGAGAATGATAGAGTCGAATGCGAAAGTGATATTTGATAGTAATTTGTATCTGAGAGATACCGCAAACTCCGATGTCAGTATAATATTGGTTTCGTAGTTGTTTTTTTCTTTGTTTCTTTGTTCAATAATTTCCAGATTGCAACTAAAAATAAATAAACCATCTTGTATTATATTTGCAGTTTTTTTGTTTTTTTTTTTAAGTTTTATCACATTTCAGCACATACTAGTAAGGAATGTATCTCTCGGATACACGTGCCCTAAGCTGAAATTTTTTCGACCGCGACGTCCACAGGGTTAAAAGCATTTTTAAGATACATTGAACAGAGATAGGATTACAATAACTTCTCAAATAAAGACAGTGACATGCATGGAAGGTGACAGTGGAGGTCTCTATGGTGGTGTTTCAAAATCAAAAAGTGAACTAGCCCAACATGCTTTAGATCAGGGGTGTCCAACCTTTTAGCTTTCCTGGGCCACATTGGAAGAAGATGAGTTTTTTGGGTCACACATAAAATACACTAACGATAGCTGATGAGCAAAAAACTTAGAATATATAGTTAACATATTTAAGTAATTTAAACTTCATTAATTCATGAATTTTTTATTATAAAAGTAAAAGACAAGACAGCAACATGAAATTAGCGAGATGTTTGACATTGTTTTTGAGACACTAATGCTTCGATATTTGGTTCGATGGAAGTAGTTGCAATTCTCAGTGAGTTCTCAACAGATATTTTGGTTCTAGTTTTATTTTTCATGTGCATCATCCTTGAAAATAGCTGCTCACAAATGTATGCTTCAAAATAGCGATGACATGAATAAGGCATGATTGTGAAGCGAGGGATATTTTTCTCTGGGAAGATATATCTTATAGAAGTCCAGTAAAGAAATATGATCAAATTTTTCTTTAAGTTGAATGTCAGATTGTAGCTCTATGCATTCCATTTGAAAATTGGCAGGTAATATGTTTATGTCGACTGAAAATGGAGTTGCAAATATACTTAATAAAGTATATTTGCAAATAACGCAAATAAAGATTGATGATTTTTCCGGAAATCTTGAAACCTGTTCTCAAATTCCTGTATCAAATCGAAAAGCAAGGCTGCATATTTTTCGTTGTTCACAGGACCGTGTTTAACCAACGTGTTGAAATGCATAAAATTGTTTGCCTTAATTTGAGATTGCCATAGTTTCAGTTTCATTTCGAACGCTGTTATAGTTTGAAACATTGTATTGATCAGTTGGTTTTCACCTTGAAGATGCATGTTTAACTCATTTAAAGGAGCGGTCAAGTCTACTAAAAATGCCAAATCTGTGAGCCAGTTTTCATTGTCAAGTTCTGGCACAAATTTTGTTTTTGATTCCATAAAAGACTTGATTTCATTTTGCAAATCATAAAATCTTTTCAACGTTTTACCTCGACTTAACCATCTTACTTCCGAAAAGTAAATGATGTCCCCATAGTCAGTATCCATAAATTTAAGGAATTCCTGGAATGTGCGATGATTCCAGGAATCCCTTGGCCCTTATGAAATTTACAGCTTTGATGACAATCTGCATAATGTTATCCATCTTTAAAGCTTTTGCGCATAAATTTTCTTGGTGTACTATGCAGTGATATTTCATCATACGTAAATTTTGGGAGGCAATTGCATCATCTTCTATTAATTTTACAAGTCCATCTCTTTTACCTATCATCGCCGGGGCACAATCAGTAGCTATACCAGACATGTTCACAATGGACAAAGAAAATCGCTTTAACGTATTTTTCACTGCTTCGTATAAATCTCTTGATTTAGTTGTGTCTTTTAATGGCATACTAAAGAAGCCATTTCTTCAGTGATATTATATTCGTCATCAATACCTCTAATAAAAATTGCCAATTGAGCTGTATTAGTAGCATCAGTACTTTCGTCTATCGCCAAAGCATAAAATTTAAAATTAGCAGCTCTACTCTCCAAACCTTTTTCGATAGATTTTCCTATTTCATCAGTTCGCCTGGCTATAGTCTGGTGAGACAAACTGATTTTAGAAAAATCCCCTTTTTTATCAGGGCAAATTATATCTGCCATGCTTTCCATACATTGCTTAATAAACTCACAATCGGCATACGGTTTTGATTTTTTTGCTATCAGGTTTGCAACCACATAAACAGCCTTTACAATAGAATTCATTTCAGTTGTTATTTTTTTAAAAAAACTTTGTTGAGATGATAGACTTTTTTTCAGTTCCGCTATTTTGTCATTATGACACATTCCTTGATACGCACTAAATTTCATAGCATGTTTTTGCATGTAATGCCTTTTCAAATTGTAGTCTTTGAAAACTGGCACAAATTCCCTACAAATTAAGCAGATTGCCTTAGTATTTGCCTCAACAAAAAAGTAGTCATCTGTCCACTTTTCATTGAACAATCTTCCTTCTATAATTTTTCTTATTTTTTGGTTCAGTTTTCTTTGGAGACGCTGTGGAAGCCATGCTGGAATTAAAAAAAAAAAAAACAGATTGGAAATTAGAAAGCAAGGTTTAATAATCACCAAATCGCCAAATTTTTACTACTAAAAAAATTACTCGCCAAATCGCCACCAACACACGTAACATCTGCACCTTTCTTCGGTGTCAACTTGACTGTTTACGGTTGCACACTGAAAGCCGTACCAGCGTACCCATGGTGCACATAGAGAGACATCTATTGCGTGGTAAAAGTAGGAAGCAAGAGCACTAGCACATCATTTATTATGTCGAGAAGTAACTACTCACATGGGTGGCAATTTTGAATAAATACAATTATTTGAGAATAATTTCATGAATCTCTCATTGCTAAAGAACATGTTAAATTCAAAAATTCATTGCTATAAATTAATAGCATGCTAAAATTGTATTTGTAGTATTATTAATGGTATTTTTAGTCGCAATCTCATAAAGTTTGTAAGTTTGCAATTTTTTGTTGGGCCACATTTATAGCCGTCCTGGGCCGCATGCGGCCTGCAGGTTGGACAAGCCAGCTTTAGATGAAGACCATTTCACCAGGTGGAAAAAAGCAAAGCTACTACACAGATCCTGCTTTAAATCACAAAGACTGTTCCTAGAAACAGCTCATGTGCTATAAAACCTATGTGTTAAGGCTTAAATGTTGGAGAAACTCAAGTTAAAGGTTTAATGGAGTGAAACAGTACTGGGAAAGTATTAAAAATAATATTTAATTCTTCCCATATTTTCATCTCAGTTACAGAGACATCATCAGGAAGTACAATATGAGACTTGTTAAAACTAAGTGAAACACATAGATGACAGATAGTCTAGATGGGAGTGCCTTCTATGGACACCCATCAGCAGCCTAGGATGTAAACCAGGATCTTGAAGTATTAGTGTTTCTCACATTTTGGGAAGTTTAATGCAACTATATTTATTCAAATTAGTCTAATTTCTGAGAGCAGCTTCAGATTCCAAAAACAGTCTTTCTTTTCCAAAGCATGATCTTCAAGGCCTGAAGATAATAGTCATAACTACAGATGTATTTCTTATGTTCTTCCATGCAGATGGTAGCTGATTGTCCTGTCTGTCCACAGTAGGCCAACTTACAGGAACATGGAACTCTATATATACTCCAGGAACTGAGAGAGAAGAGATTTGGTCTTTAGTGGAGCAGATAGAGGTAGCTAGTTTCAAGATTCTGTCTATTTTTTATTTTTTTGTTTTTTTTTGGGTGTGTCTCAGATATAGGGGATGATTCTGAAATATTTAGACAGATGAGACTGGTGAGTAATAGGAGGGTGATAATAATGGTTGACATTATTTCAGAGCATTCCTAACTGAAGAGAGGGTTATGGTTTGGGGAAGGATTGATTTTTTTATACTGTGGGCACTGTAGCCATTAGATTAAAAAAAAGTGTGGTGTATATGATTGAGTTCTATTTCAAGAGAGTCCTCGCTGCAACAAAGGTTGTAGGCTCTATTGGTTAGTGTTTTAACGATACCATGTTGTTGAGAAGAGGGGTGATGGGAAAGTTAGCGAATGTATCTACCTGTATGAGTGGATTTCTTGTACACTGAAAAAGGACTGACTAAGTAGTCACGTGACCAAGGTGTCTAGAAAGGCTAGATTATTATTAGTTTCCTTTTCCATAGTAAAATGGATTGTATGGTGAAGACTATTGAGATGATAGAGGAAAGAGTCTAATGTGTCTGGGTGATGGGACCAAAAGGAGAGCCCATCATTTACAAATCTTAACCAGATAGAATGTTTGAGAGGGGGACTGAGTCAAGAGCTTGTTTTTTCAAATAATTCCATGAAAAAATTGGCAAGGGGGATGAGAGGGAGAACCCATAGAGGTAACCTCTATCTGTTTATAAATTTTGTTCTTCCAAGAGAAATATCCAGAATGGATAGCAAAGGAAAAGAGTTGTATGATATCAAGAGGAAAAAACTTTTTTTAAATGTAATAAGGTGTCATTTAAGGGAATGGTGGTGAACAATGAGGTGATGTCAAAGCTCACTAGGATATTGGTATCATTAAGAAAAATCATATAGAACTTTTAAAATAGGAAGAGTTTTTCTATGTATGATGTGGTATGACCAGTAAGAGGGGCAATCAATTTTGCTAACTGTTTGGAATAATTTATAGCAGATGGAATTAATAGCATGTACTACATTTTGCAACATTAAATTGACTTCAATTATGTCCCCACAGCTGATATCTCCAATAATAATAGCTCAACCAGTACTCATTGTGCTATCTGCTGATGCATGGCCTATATCTTCCTGTGGTCCATAGCAGCAACCAACAATATATTTTGTACTACTGGCCTCTGACACTAGATAGCCTCAAATAACCATTGTCCTCAAACCTTAAATTCTCTTTAACTTATAATTTTGTTGATTGTAGTTCTTCAGCTATCATTAGCAATACCTCAACTCCTGTCCTATTCCTTCTATCCTCCCTGAAAATACAATATCCTTTACATTCTATTCCTGCAACTCTATCATTAATAATGATTCATTATCTGTCAACCAGGTCTCACAGCCTCAAATGACCATTGTCCCCCAAACCTTAAATTCTCTTTAACTTCTAATTTTGTTGATTGTAGTTCTTCAGCTATCATCAGCAATACCTCAACTCCTGTCCTATTCCTTCTATCCTCCCTAAAAATACAATACCTTTTACAACTTACTGCTACTATACCATTATCTGTCAACCAGGTCGCACTGATGCCTGTAATTTTTGGCTAAGTCGGCTCACCAATACCAAAAGCTCCTCTCCCTTATTCCCGATACTTGTGGCAATCCTGTACATGCATTTCCTTTCCTTTATCCTTTCATTTTACCTGTACATGCATTTAATATCCCCCTTGGACCCACATCTACTCTTGCATAATGTCATTACCAACCAATTGGAACCTGAAACCTAGAAATTGCATTCAGCATTGCATAATCAATTCTGTACACACTCGTTTATCCTAGGGGTGGCCATATGCTTGATTACATTCCCCCTAATATCTTTTAGTTTTCAGGTTTTGCACTTCCAAACTCTCACTAAACAATACTTTCTCCAAACATCAAACTCCCAAACTATTTAAATGTAGTTTTTCAGGCATATATAAATCCTTTTGTCCATCAAATTCACTCCATACATCTATAAACTGCACATGATTCCTCCTACGCAATCTTCTCATTGAGTCATTAATGGCTCTTCTTCTCAACTCCATCCTATCATATTGAGTTAACAGACTTGCCACCTTTAACTTCTTGTATAATGAGACCTGTGGAATATCCATAATTATAGTCACAGGTATACCACAGTAAAAATTAAATTTATTATGCAGAAGACATCATCAGTCAACTGTGCTGATGTCTTACAATATGTAAGCTGAAATATCTGTACAATAAATTTAATTTTTGTTTTGTTGTAGTACATGTGTGATTCTATAGTTAACTTTATTTCCTTACTCTTAATTTTTACTTCTTTCAACAACTCTTTCATATCCTCTCTCACTGCATATTTGTCCCCTTTCAAATCATTTGTTCCTGCCCAAGCGATCAACTCTTTCAACTCTTCCCTTCTGCAAACTAACAACTTCACTAACATCCTTGATCCTCACAACAGGGGAGACTCGCTTTCATCACTTTCTCATTAAGTATACCTCTTATCATCCAATCTCCATACAATACTTTTTCCTTGTTTCCAGTCTCTCACATTTCATACTTTCACTATTCACCTTTTCTTTCACTCTCCCACTTGCTGTACCACACAATGATCGTTTCTCCAGTCACTTGATTCCACTAGTGCATTTGGTTTTGAGCCATCTGTGTGGATAGGTGCAAAATCAGGGCATTCAAATTCTATGAGCTTGAAAGAGCTGCTAATAGAACAGGAGAGGTGAAAAATTTTGGTAGCTGCAGAAAGAAAAGCTACATGGTAGTATGTATGTATGAATGCCATGGTGGAAGTAGGCTGTCTATCCCAATATCTAAAGTGTAAGAGAGCTTTTATTTACAAACCAAAGGATCATATGGCAATCTGATGGGTGTTGTACAGATTCTACCACTGTGGGCAAAAAACAGTTAACCACATGGGATGGTCTAGCAGGAATTTTCGTTTTGTAGCATATAATAAATACAATTGTTAACATCAAAGCAACGAAGGTGGTTCATTTGCCTTGACATGCAAATTAGAGATCACTGAAGTTTGAAATACACCAGTTGAAATTCTTTAATGTTTGATGGTGAACAAGGTCTAGGCCATCATAGAATACTTTCTCTAGCAGAAGCAGAGACTTGGAAGTCATAATCAAGTTTAATCTTATAAGTGCATGATACAATGAAGCAAAGAATATCTGCCTGCAACCCTAAAAATGGAACTTGAGTGCAAAGAATGTTCATTGCTTTACAGCACTTGTAACTGATGTATGTGAAAGAGGAAACTGAGTGTGCTGTCAAATATTGGATATGCCAGATGGTGCCTGTGAATAAGATACTCTAAACTTGTGCTCCCACATTTTATCATTATTGTAAGTGTTTTTTGTTCAAATTAATCAATAAATAGAAATCTTAACAGTGGGTACTAAGAAGCTGATTACTTCTGCACAACCTGTAAGTAGTTATAGTGCATCAAATCAGTTATCTTTACAATTAAAAATCAGCAACGTGTAAGTGCCACTATGCTTATCATGTGAAGTAAAGATGGCAGCAACAAAGACAAATGATGAAAGAGCACCTCGAGTCTCTCCAGCATAGTGCTGTTGATTGTTGACAAACCCAATGACAATATAAAATGGCGCAGCTGTAAAATTGATGTTACCGATAAAAAAAAATGGGAATATTGTATAATTTCTGTTGCCACTGACTACATGCTTCCTGTAGATGAATCGATGCAAAAGCTATTTATCGACCTCAACCAGTCTTTTTTCTGTTCGCTGTGCTTCCCTTCCATAAAACGGCTTCTGAACTTAGGTAAATAAGTCAAAAACCTTGAACAACACCTCAATACTATGAGCGAAACAATCTCTTCCAAAATCCAAACATTGGAAGCTAAGCTCGAGATACTTGATGTTCAGTGCAACAACACCAGTGCATCCTTGCATGCTAATGAACTCCGTGACTTAATCGCATCAATGGTACACGACCTGATCGAAGCCAAAAACAAGAGATTAAACGCCATTATTTTGAACTTTCCGAAGGAAAATGGTAAACAACTAAAAAGACATCAGCAAATTACAGGAGAATGCAACTTTGATTGTAGAAATATTGTCAGGTGCTATTGTTTTGGACCCATAAATAAAAGAATGGATAAAACGAACTTTCCACATCTCATGAAAGTGACCTGTGACACACTGACAAGCACACCCAAATTAATAATAGCAATTAATAACAAGTTCAATGACACTTGCCTCCAATCATGCATACGTGCTCAACGTAACTTAACATTTACCCAAAGAGAACAAGGATGTCACCTTCGAAGACAACTTGAAGAAAAACACTGAAATGGAGATAAACGTTGGACCATTGACTACAAACAAGTTAAATTAGTGCAAAAATCAAGTGACACCACTAGTAGCCACCATGGAGACCAATATGCAGGCACTGCATAGGAAATGTGCAAGACCTTTGCAGTCAAATATATGCCCCACAGAAGTGTGTGCATCCACTTCCCTAACATCTGTGGCCTCAACCCCAAGCTTAATAGTGTCCACTACCATCTTCAGTCTACCAAACCCCACCCACTCTTTTTGGCAGAAACTCAATCTCACCTCCCCCTAGCACCATATATATCTCAACCTTCCAAACTACACACTCTTTAATTCCTTTCGACCCAAGGGTGGTATCTGCACATATATCTGCTCTAACATACCTTGCCAGAGAGCATCCAACCTAGAATTGCCCAACTTTGACCTTCTTTGGTTGAAAATATCCCTTACCCACTCAGGCAAATACATCTGCTGTCTCTATCACTCTCCAAATGCCATCAACCACTCCGAGCTCTTTAACATCTCCTTAAAAATTGATTTTCTCCAGTCCCACTTTCCTAACAGCAAAATCATCCTCCTAGGAGATTTTAATGTCCACAACACCAACTGGCTTTCCTCCTCCAGTTGTACAGATCTTGTAGGCAGAGATGCTGAAGCATTTGCCATCACTAATGACCTTACACAAATTGTTCACATGACAACCAGAATACCAGATAACCAAAAACCACACCCGAAACATCCTAGATCTCTTCCTTCCCAAATACACAGTGAATATAGCGAGCCTCTAGATAATTCCAACAACAATCTAGTGCTCCTCTCCTCTCCCGTGCAACAACACTTACACAGCCACTCCCATACAAGAGTAGTTTGGCATTATAACAGTGCCAAATGGGAAAGACTCCATGATTTCTATGCCTCATTCCCATGGTTGGACTATTGTTTATGGTCTTCCAACCATATGCACTGAACGTATTACCAGAGTAACCCTCACTGGCGTGAAAACATACATTCCTCACACTACTCTGCACTGCCATTCCCTAACTACACCCTGGTTCTCCAAAAGATGTGTCAAGGCTGTATAAATGAAAAATCAATCACACCACAACTGGCTTACATCAAGAACTCCATCCTTCTTTAGTGCTTATACTCAAGCTTGAAATAGATGCAAGAAAACTATCAACACAGTTTGAAGTTTGAAACACAGTTTGAAGGAGCAAAAAGTAGGAAACTTGCAATCTGCCCAAATGGCAGTGAGCCTTTTTCTCTCTTGCTAAAGCAATTGGTTGTAACTTTTGTCCAATGCTATTCCCACCCCTATCATACCCACATGGCTCTATTGTGTCATCACCCAGAGAAAAAGCCAATCTTCTGGATTCACACTTTACCTCCAATGCATGCATAACTGACAATGGTAAATGTCACCCAACCATTCCAGCTGCCCAATATACAATGCCCCCTATATGTTTATGCCAGAAAGAGATCCAAAAATTATTGTCTAAATTAGACACAAAAAAAGTCCCCTACTCTGATGGCATTCCTCCAATTGTGCTGAAGGTTTATGCACCAGAACTTACTTCTAGCCTATGCTGCCTGTATATACTCTCTTACTCCACCAATGTGTATCCCACGGCCTAGAAACTGACCCATATTCAACCCATTCCAATGAAGGATGACAAATCACTGCCATCTAACTACTGCCCTATCTCTTGCTCCCTATCTAAAGTAATGAAGAAAACCATCAATTCCCAACTCCTACACTACCTTGAAGGCACCCCAGCTAATAAACGACCATCAATATGGATTCCATCACTGCCAATCAACAGGAGATCTACTCACATATATCACCCATCTCTTGTTTTGCTAATCTTTCCTCTCCCATTCTGTTTAAGTGACCATATCATCTGGGATTAGCTCTACTAATGCATTCCTGGATGCAGTATGTGTATTCTATAAATATTTTCATGGCAAATGTTCATATGAGATAGCATCTATAATTCTCCTATTCAGTACTAATTCCATTGGAACATTTGGCTGCTGCCCAACATCCCTTCACAATACATCTTGAAATTCACAGAAGAAATTTCTTTTTTTCTCCTTCACCTCTGCTACTGCCTTATTGTGGAACAGTCTTCCCCCTTACGTGTTAACCAAGGAATACAATATACAAGCTTTTAAATCAAATGTAAACAATATCTCTTTTCCCAACACATTACCCATATATGGTACTAACGTTCTATAGGTTGATCAGCCAACCTCTCGTGTATAGGCTCAATATAAAGAGTCCCAAGAACTTGGCTTCTTGTGCAACTAGGATTAACGTTTGTCTTAGTCTGAGTTGTGACCCAGAACTCAGACTGAGACATGCATGGAAACTGTCTTGTGCTGTGAAAATCTGAACTCTTTATAAGTGTCCATTTTGAAAGATGATGAATGAATTGCTGCAACTGTCTTTTTATGATATTCATATTACATGAATGACAGAAGGTGGTAAATCATCCACACAGATGTTATGACATCTGAGTTGGAGGATTTTGATGAGATATTGAAAGCATTCTGGAAATGCAGTCAAATGGTGAACACATTATCAGCAAAGCTAAGCCAAACAGTGGGTCTATGTGGGGTAGAATTTAGAGCTTTAGTGCACTGTTTCTTAGCCACAACTATACTCTTGCACATATAAAAATTCCTAAAGAAGAAATTACACAATTCAGATCGAATGGGGATTCTAAGCCTTCCTACTCATATTGGCAACAATATCAGACTGGATGTTGCCAATGTACTAATTCAAGCAAAACCTCCAAAAAAGTAACCTGACCTATAAAGAATATGAATAACTATTGGAAGTCAAGTAGAATAATAAAATAGTAATTAATAAATCTGATAAGGGAAAAGCTACAGCAGTTCTAAACTACTATGATTACACATTAAAACTTGCTTCTTTACTTAAAGATTGTTCAACCTACAGTACCTTCCCTTAGACTATGACATGTCAATGCACAGATCAGATCACTTCATAGACTCCTTAAAAAGATCACCTCCTGGCCTATTGAATTTACTAATAAACTAAAACCATATAATTCTAGATCCCCCCATATATACAGACAACCTAAAATTCATAAATAGAATGTGCCATTTCGTCCAATTGTAAGATGCCACTGATTCACTCACATACAAATTAGCCAAACATTTAGCTAAAGTGCTCTCACAATATACTGACAACACTCGTTCACACATAAAAAACCTCGGCCTATTTTAAAGCCAATATAAAAAACTCACACTCCAACATTCTGACTATGGTCAGTTTCAATGTCTTGACCTATGTCCCACTCAAAGACACTTCGAGGAGTGTCTTTGAGTGGGACATAGGATATTTCTTATTCCAACGTAATTTCCTCCTGATGTTTCAGCCTTGTTTAAGTTCACTATAAATTCTGGCTATTTTGTTTGGCAAGGAAAATTCTACAGAGAAATAGAGGGGGGACAGCCGTGGGCTCTCTGCTTTCTTCCCCACCCCAACCCCAGCTAATTTCTTCATGGAAACATGTGAAGAGGAAAGCTCTAAACTCTGTCCCATATAGACCTGCTATTTGGCTATGCTTTGTTGAATGATGTGTTCTCCGTTTGACCACATGGTCTGGATGCTCCCAACATATTTTTAACACCCCTAAGCAATCAAAATCCCAAGATCCAGTTCACATTAGAAAAAGAAAATAACAACAGCCTTTCCTTCGTAATTTAATTACATGCCAGCCTAATGGATTCCTGGCATTCTCTATCTACAAAAAACCTTCACATTGCCCCCCCCCCCCCCCCCACACACACACAACTCTCTCTCTCAACAGTATGGAATTATTAAAACTTTATATAACAGGACTAAATTAATCAGTTCAGATAACAGTGCCCTTTCCACTGAATTTGACTACCTTCACAAAATCGTCATAAGCAAATCTTAAAAAACTACAACTTTTCAACTACTTACAGACCATATAAAAAATTAGTATCCCTTATCCATTCACCAAAGACCAGTCACATCCCTAGCCTGTGGCTGGTCTTTAGTGGAATCAGAGTTGCTGAACATAAGGATTATGCCTGTTTTCATACCTACAACCAGTGAGGACTTGCAGACCATGTTTTGGACACCAACCATAGATATGACAGAAGAAAGCCACTTGACTCCATCACAGCAAATATAAATACGAAAGACTTTTCCTTAAACCTTTAACCTAACCTCGACAAACTTGGTTGCATAAAACTGACCCAAATTTGGGAAGCTCACATCCTCTGTACTTCAGCCCCATCGCGCTCAATTTAGCCCACTAGAGGATACTATTTAGGACTCAAGGCCTATTCTCAGTTGACATGCTTCATTTTCATTACTTAGTGACTTGTTGACCATGCTTCGGACATCTGCCATAGAATACACTAAAAGAAAGCTACTTTACTCCTTTGCAGCAAATATAAACATGAGGCTTTTCTTTGAATGCGCCTGCATGTGCATATCTTATTATATATTGTTCCCTGATGATGGCAGTTTGACTTTGTTGAAATATTGGAAGTATTAATTAAGTTTATTTTTGTTAATATTAGTCTACATTGTAATTTCCTTAAAAAATACAGTTATGAATAGCCAATGTGTTGATATTCTTAACATAAAACTTTTTATATCATGCTTTAAAATATTAAAATAAATTGTATCTCAACATAAAAACAGTGAGTTTTTAAAATATATTTCCTTGAATTTAAGGACAGCAAAATAGTGCATGCCTAAGAACAGCATATACCCCAATGATGGCCCTGCGTGCAAGATTTCTAATGAGTAATGCAACAAATTATAGACCAATTAGAATTTCTGGTGTGGTCATCAAGGTACTAGGAAATGTCGGCTAGGAATTGAATCCAAAGGTGGGACGCAACCAACACTAGAATCCTCTTTGAAGACAGAACTGTTCTGTCAAAGGTAAGTCTTGCTTCAGCAATCTGTTTATGTTCTACAACAGAGTTGGACAAGGGAAATGGATATATGACAACACTTCTGGATTTTTTTGAAGGCATCTCACAGGATTCTGCCATAGCAGTTCTTATACAAACTCAAAAGGATGGGTCTGTAAAATAAACTTGTAACATAGATTGATGAGTCGCTGACCAATATATATCAGAAATGATGCTTGGTGCTGCTGAGTCTATAAAGGGGGGAGTCTATAGACTCCTCTAGGTGACCACAGATGACCAGTCTATAGTTGCCTAGATTCCAAGGAGATGGAAGACAGTTGAAAAGATTCAGAATCCAGTAATGAACATGATAATTGGCCTATGAACTTGTCCATGTGAGGACAGATTGATGGAATATGGTTCTATCACATCTCCAAAGCAGAGGAGAATACGTGGTTAGTAAAGGGATCTTATAGTATAGACACAAGTGAGATTTTGTAGCTTACGAGTGGTAGAGGTAGAACTTACAGTGATCCTGGAAACTGTCTAGAGATGTGATTAGGAAACATGAAGTCCAGGTTCTTCTCATGGCATGTAGTGAGTGTGTGTGTGTGTGTGTGTGTGGAATTGGATACTCTTAGATATGTGTCTTCTGTAAATATGTTCAAAAAAGAAATATACTAGGTATTTAAGTATGGGTATTTAAATGGCCATCCCTTGAAGAGTCCTTGGAATCCCAGGAGGAGCATTCAAAATAATAATGATTCAACAAGACACCTGATTAGTCAAATTCATATATTTAAATGTAAATAATAATTTTACATTTGAGGAATTCAGAATGATTGGATAAAAAAAAGGTTTAAATAGAAAAATGCAGATACTGTACATTCTAGCTACACTTGTATATGAGAACCAAAGTAGGAGTCATCTTAAATACAAACATTATACCAAATTACAAAATTTTGAATTTATAGTTTACCTACATGATTTAGAAATTGCTTGTTAACTTCTGTGTTGTCTGGATCAGTCATTCTGCTAGAAAAAATATCTTTTGATTATCAATGAATTAAAAATAAAATATCACATCATATTAGTATGAGCTTTCACTAAGAGGAAACCCCTACAAATATAAATTTGCTATCCATACCAGAAACTAAATAGACAATATACACAGATGCAGCATATATTTAGAATTATATTCATGTTAACTTTTTAATGAAATGCAATATTATTCATATTATATATGAATCTTAAATATAAGTTTTCACAAAACGAGATATACGATTATTGAAATATGGCAATATTGTAAAAAACTGAAACACTCATAAGAATGATAAAGGGTTTAATTTTAATATCAGTAACACTTTATACTACTCCTTTACTTACTTCAATAATTTAACAAGCCCTGTATCAATATTGCTGTTTGATGAAATGACAATGGGTCAGAACTTAACTTTTTGTTTAGGAAAGTTTTTAGAACTTTGTCATGTAACAGTTGGAGGGACTAGTGATAATCAGACTAGAGACTGTAGATATGAGAGTCCTGAGAAAGATTATAGGTGTGAACAGATGGCATCAATGGCAATATCATATTAAAAACGAGGATATTAGGAAAGAACTTGACATTGTCAACATCCAGGAATGCGTTAGCAGAGCTAATCTCAGGTGGTATGGTCACTTAAAAACAGAATGGGCGAAGAAAGATTAACAAAACAAGTGTTCTCTGCCAGAATGGCAGCAAAACGACCCAGAGGAAGACCAAGATATAGGTGGATTGATACGGTACAAAGAGTGCCTTAGATGATAGAAATATAAGATCTGATAATGTTGGAGTCTTGACAAGTAACAGACTGATTTAGAGGAAAATTGTAGATAGGAAGATTATGTATTTCCTAAATAATGTAATTATTGGAATAATTACATTATTTAGGAAATACATAGAGATGAGACCACTGCAAAAGACATTAGCAGAAGAAAAAAATAAAAACAAAAATTTGTCCTGCGAGTTCAAAGATGAAAGAAAGAGTGCTGAATAACTGTGGCAAGTATTTTAGATTTAGAACGGATTAAGAAAAGGATGAGGAATTACTGATGCCAATGATAACAATGACTACAGAAATATATACGGGGGGGAGGCAGAAACTGAAAGGCTGTGTGAAAGAGAGAGGAGCAAAATGGTAAAAGATGCTTCATTAATCAGCCTCTTTTATAGAGAAGAGAGTTGCTCTCTTCTGAAAGAAGAAGGAGTTTTTAGGGTTACTGCCTAATATATGAGAATAGTATCCAATAGTTGGACAGATCTGCAATTTATATAGACTTAATCTCTTCTCTGAAATAAAGTAATACTTTCAGAGAAAGCGAAAAACTAATTTCTTGGATGTTGAGAAGATGATATCTATAATATTTTTATGCCAAGAAAAATTGAAGGTCAGAATTATTCTGAGAAAAGAAACCTCATTTTGTCTGCTGATTTGGGTGTTATCAAAAGCAAGACTGGAAGAAAAGGGTGCATATTTTATTTTATTTTATTTATTTATTTTTTGCTAGTAGTAAAACAGTATTAAGTAACAGTATTTCACTAGCATCAAAATTAATGAAATTATCAGAATCTCCACTAAAGAATGGTTTGTAGATGAAAACTTAAGGTTGCAGAAGTTCATATTCTGGGTTTTTTGTTCATATTTACTAATTTAGAGACACAAAACACACGTGTTGAAATTATTACCAAATCACTTAAGGAACTGACAACGTAGATACGAATATAAATTAAATTACACTTTAATAAATATTTCCGATATTTCGGCAATGTCACGTTGCCATCTTCAAAAGGAACTTACAAAAAAAGGCACGTGCAGGTAGGCACTACAATACAGTAAATGAGAATGAAGTGATGACGCTATTGTTCTCCTAAAAGTCCTGATGGTGCCCCCTAGTGGGCTAAGTAGGTGCTCTTGGCCGTTGGACTGAAGGTCTGCTGATGAGGCTTACATGTAATGGGGTTCGAGAGTGCTTGACCTAGTAATTGCATCTGAGAATTTGACTGTAATGAATGTGACCACGTTGCCACCAACTGGTGAGAGTGATCATAGAGTCTTGACCTGGGGAGGTGGCTAAATGTGGGGAATTTTCAATTAAGACAGGTTACGTGGAATTACCGGGCTGGTAAGTATGACAAGCTTAGGAGATTGCTTGGTTCAGTGCCATGGCATGTAAAACTGCAAGGGCTGGATGTTGACAGTACGTGGGAGGTGGTTAAGGAGTGTTTGCAGGAGGTAATGGCTGATTGTATACCTAGAGTCCGAACAGTAAATCAAGTAGGGGTTAAATGGATGAATAATACCATTAAGCTTGAGCTGAAAAAAAAAAAAGAAAAAAGAAACAACTGTGGAGGGAATTTAAGGAGAAAAGTGACCGGCAGGCACACAAATGGTGTAAAGCACAGGCCAGAAGGGTAACGAGTGTGGTAAGAAAAGCAAAAGCAGATTATGAAAGGGAATTAGCCATGCAAGCTAAAGAGAATCCCAAACAGTTTTTTTCAATATGATGCAAGTAAAAGAAAAAATGTATACGGCAGAATGATTTTAAGGAATGCCAATGGTGGGGAGGTAACTGAATCAGTTGATATACTGGAATTACTGAGCGAGCACTTTGCATGAGCATATCATCGAGGTGGTGATATTGCAGGAATGAAGGAACCAACAGCTTATATGGGAAATGTGGTGAATGAAGGGGAGGTGAATAGTCTATTACAAAATCTCAATGTGATTACATCTATGGGATTGGATGGTATACCAGCTCATATTGTACGTGAAGAGGCTACAGAATTGTCAGTGCCATTGACCATTTTGTTTAATTTGAGTCTCGGGTCTGGGTTAGTCCTGAGGGGGTGGAAAGAGGGGAAAATAGTTCCACTGCATAAAGGTGGTTCCAAGACTGCTGTTGTAAATTACCGACCGATTAGCATATCAGGAATCATTGTCAAGGTCTTAGAGAAATTAGTCAAGAAAAGAATACAGGATTGGATAGATCAAAATGGGATATTGTATGGGGGACAACATGGTTTTGTGAAGGGTAGATCATGCCTCAGTAACTTGCTCACATTTTATAACACAGTGACGGCTGAACTGGATAGAGGTAATGGGTTTACAGTGATACTACTAAACCTTGCCAAGGCCTTTGACAGGATACCACATGGAATTCTAATCAGTAAACTGAAACATATGGGGATGGATATAGGGTTGGTGAGTGGATAGGAGGGTGGTTGACGGAGGGATATCAGAGAGTAGTTTATTCAGGAGTAGAGTCTAGAGTCCAAAAGACAGTCTGTGACTAGTGATGGGCTGCAGGGTTCTATTCTTGGATCACTGTTATTTAATTTGTTCATTAAAGATATAGGAAGGATCTGAGAGGAACTGTTCATTTGTTTGCTGATGACGCAAAGTTGGGTAGGGCAATAGTGAATGCACATGATGTCAAAATTTTGCAGGATGATTTGGATAGTTTAAAGGACTGGGCTAAGGAGAATGGATGTCAATTTAATGTGGCAAAATGTAAGATAATGCATTTTGGGGTGAAAAGATTAGCAGCAGTATACCACATTGGTGGAAGTGTACTCCGGGAGATTGATGAGGCCAGGGATAAGGGAGTGCTGGTGGATAGGGAGTTGAAGTTTAGGGAGTACATTGCTAAAGTGGCTAAATCAGTTTATCAAATCACTTGGTTACTGAAGAATACATTGATGAGCAGAGACAAGCAAGTTATTGTTCCTCTGTATCGAGCCTTGATAAGACCCCATCTTGACTATTGTGCCCAGATTTGGGCAACAGGGTTTCTTCTTGATGGGGAGGAGGTGGAGAGGATCCAGAGGCGAGTGACCAAGATGATAGCAGGTCTATGGAAGGACTAGGGGCCATCCATGGAAATTGAGCAAGGGTGTTAGAGCTAGGTTTTTTACTTGGAGAGTGGTGAATGAGTGGAATAAGTTGCCAGAGTCTGTTGTGGGTGCTATGACTGTGAATGAGTTCAAGGTGAGGTATGATAGATACTATGTGAATGTTGAATAGTTGTTCTTGACATGATGTTAGGGTCTCTCTCGATGAGTCTAAGGACTCCTTGGAGTTGCCCGTAATAATAATAATACCAAGTCCCTACAGCGCACCAAAACCTGGTTCGAGAGGAAATTCAAAGAAGCATGTGAAATGCTCAAACATAACCCAAATCTGAACAAAAATGATGGCCTAACCATTCCAAGAATGTGGAGGACCCATCTGCAACCTTTATAGCAACCAGAACAAGCCAAAGAAAAATCCCACTACAAGAAGACTTGGTGAAGTTTGTTTTTTCTTTTTCCCTTAACATTCCATAGCAACTTGAACTGTACAAGTCCTGAAGAAAATCAGAGTATAACAATCTGAACTGCACAAATTCAGAAGAATCTTAGCACATGAGGACTTTAGCAGAGTTTATTGTAGTTTTTTATTTATTAATTGTAAAAAAATCAAAAACTATGGCCTTTAAAGGACAAGATCCAGCAAGAACTAAAATAGTAATAGATAACAAGATCTTAGAATAGGTGAATTCATTTAACTACCTAGGATGTATGATCACATATGAAAATGAAAAAGATATAAACGCAAAAATTGCAAAATATTTAAACCAAACCTAGTTCAAAAACAAACCAGACTAAAAGTATACAATACATTAGTCCTACCAGTCTTAATGTATGGAAGCGAAATCTGGACAATAAAATAAAAAGACAAACAAAGATTAATAACAGCAGAAATGAAGTTTATGAGAAAAACTGCAAAGTATACCCTATTTGATCACAAAAGAAACGAAGAAATTATGAAAGAATTAAACCAAGAACCAGTAATAGAAAAAATTAAAAAACAAACATAAATGGATGGAACATAATCAAAGAATGAAAGCAGAAAGATTACCAACACAAGCCTTAAAGTACAAGCCATTAGGAAAAAGAAAACCAGGACGCCCTCTTCAACGATAACTTCAAAGGCCGGAACAGGCCACGCTAGGCCTAAATCCTTGATGCGCATGATGATGATTAATTATAAAAAAAAATATTTTATTTTATTTTTTATTATTTTATTTTTTAAATTTTATATACACATATATACTTATTTTTTTTTTTTTCAATTTTTATTTTATTTTATTTTAATTAATTATTGCTAGAGGTTTGGTTAAGAAAAAAGATTAATTAACAGCGTAGATTTAATTTACCAGTATAGAGTGCAAGAGCATGTAGCTTGGTTCCCTATACACATGTATCCTTATGAAGATGACCTCAATACAGGGATCGAAACGTCAAATGTTATTTTATTAATAATTAGTAAAATAATCATTTTAACACGTGTGTTTTGTGTCCCTAAATTAGTAAATATGAGTGCTGATCACTGTGTAACCTTACAAGAAAGAATGAGTTTTTTGTTGATATGTGTAATGTAACATTGATTAAATGAGAATGAGAAATGTAGTGTATTGTCATCAGAAAAACTCTGGATTAGATCTGCAGTCAACTGAGGAAGGCTGTTGATATCTAGAAGGAACAGAATAGGTGAAAGAGCAGAACTTTGTGAAACCCAAGAATTAGTTACACAGCTGATGGAAAAGATCTATCCACCAGCACATGTAAGTTGCAGAAAAAAGAGAGAGAGAGAGATAGAGCAGATAATGAGAGCTTGTGTTCCAAATCTGATTAAATGACTTAGCGATACCAACAGTAACACTTGAAATTCCCCAAAATTTTCTCTGGCATTTGTCCAAACATGGATAACACAAACAACAAGATCCCCTGTTCGCTGACAATCATTTAACTGGTTGAAAAGTTACAGGTAGCATAGAAGTGTTAATGGTTTTCTCCATTACTTAGAAAGGATTTTGGGAGAGAAACTGGGACAGTAATTTGATGATGAATTGTCTACTTATTTTTTTCAGGAATAAGTTAATATAGGTTTATTCTGAAAATGCAGAACATAGCAGTGGAATAGGAGAGCATGAAATAAAACTCAACTCTGGAGTAGAAATCTTCAGAATAATCAGTGAAATGCCATCAAGACCAAGACTTTTGGGTATTCAGGTTGGACAAGATTCTTCTTATCATTTCAGGCAAAAAATCAAAGGAGGCACTGAAAGTTGTGCACATGGAATGGTAGAAGAAAAATTCAAAATCATCCATGCAAGAACTGGATGGAAAAGTAAGACAGCACAACATTGGCTTTTTCCTGGATAATGATACAATGCCTGAGTGCAAAAGAGATAGAAGCAATGTCAGACAAAAGTTAAGAAAGAATATTTTAGAATATTAAGAAAGAATTCATTGGGAGAGGGGGCGCTAGTGGGTCAAGCGCTACGAATGTGCTTTGAAGAGCTCCTGATTCAGATAAGTTTTACTAGGAATAATTAAGTATATATGCGTAATTGTTTAAGTAAGAGCGGCTGTAAACGTTGTACGCTACCGATATTAGTAGTGTGGGGTTTTTTTTTCTTGCTTAAACTAAATACGAAAACGTTAATATTAGACCTAGTAACCTGCAGAGAAAAAAAATGGCAGCTGCATTGTCATTCCATGATTTTAATTTGGATTTCAGTAGGTTCGTTAAGTGTGAGGTCTGTTATATGTATTCCTTCGATTACATAAATGATTTGTGGATGTTTAGTGCGGATGGAAGAAGGGTGTGTGCGAAATGTGACCTGAACGAGGAATTGATGAATGCGAATATGAAGTTGATGACAGAAAGTGCTAGTACCGATTGTGTCGTGAGTGCACGTTTGAAAGAGAATGGCGAGAAAGACAGGCGAAAAAATGTTAAAAAATCAGGAAAAAAGAAAAAGAGCGATTTGACAACCGTAACGGATGTTAAAAGGGACGAAAGTGAGGCGGAAAGAAACGAAATTGAGAGAACGAATGAAAGTAGAAATGGCGTGGTGCAGAAACCGCAAGTAAAAAAAAATCGAAAGAATGAATGATAGCGAAAAAAGAATGACAGATGGCGAAAGTTGGACGCATGTTGGAACGAAAGTACTGAACCAAAGAAAGATGAATGACAGTAAAAGTGAGAAGAATGATAGCGAAAGTTGGACGCATGTTAGTCCGAAAGTACGGAAACAAAGAAAGATATGTGAGAGTGAAAGTGAGAAGAATGACAGTGAAAGTTGGACGTATGTTGGACCGAAAGTACGGAAACAAAGAAGGATGAATGAGAGGGAAAGTGAGAAGAGAGGGTCGAGAGTTAGAAAGATTTAATGATAGAGTGAATGTGTCGCGAGGTTCAGAAGGTGAATTGGATTGGATGAAGCAAGAAATGAAATGGATGCGGAATGAAATTAAGAGAATGCAGGTCAAAACTATTAAAATAAATCATGATGGCATGAAAGAGTTAACAAAAGATGAGCGAGTGGCGTTGTATGGCGACTCCATTATTAAAGGTGTGCTAGAGGATAAAATGCACAAGGTATGTTTTCCAGGCGGTAAAATGAGTAGAGTGATTGAGGCATTGAACATGAGGCGGGAATGAGCAAAAGAGTTAATTGTATTAATTGGAACAAATGATTTGAGAGAGAACAAAGAGCATGTCAAAATGAATGTCAGGAGACTGCTTGGAAAGATAAAGGAGAATAGTGTGACAGGAAGGGTGGTCAGTGTGTTGCCTAGGTATGATTGTGGTGAAATGAGGCGGAGAGCAAGGATTATGAATGATATTCTGGCTGAAATGTGTGAGGAGATGGGAGTACAGTTTGTTAATGTGTGGAATGAGTTTGAGGGAAGAAGTGAGCTGTATGGGAGCGATGGACTGCATTTGAGTGGTTATGGTGTGAGTCACTTGGAGAGACTGCTGCTGGAAGGTAGAGAAGTGAATAGAGAGAATGAATCAGATCGAGAGGGGAGTGATGTGGAAGAGCAGGAGAGTAAGACAGGAGAGATTGAAGGAGTGGAAATGAATGTGGAAGTGAGTGGTATGAGTATAGATAATGAGAGAATGGGTGTGCAAGAGGAGCAGGGAAACGGGGAGGCTCAGGGTGGACAGGGATACACAGCGTGAGAAAGGTGGATGCTCCAAGAGGAGGTGAGAGAATGTGTAGGCATGAAAGTAATGGGATGATCAGGGATCAAAAGGAAACAGATGGAATTGCAAAGGGTTCTAAAATGAAGAAGCAGAAAGGGAAATGGCCCCAGTCCAGCATGGAGAGATCACATCGAGTGAGTGGTATCAGTGGAACTAGCTGTAGATCCAGAAATGAGTTGTTGTGTTTGTATACCAATGCTAGAAGTATAAGAAACAAGGCAGATGAAATGGTTGCACTAATTGTGTCTGTGCACCCAGAGATTGTCGGAATAAGTGAGACATGGTTAGATGAGGATGACATCCTGACAGGAATAGAGATGGAAAGGTATGATGTGTTTCGTGAGGATAGAAGGGGTAAAAAGGGAGGGGGAGTGCTATTGATGATAGAGAAAGAGTTATGTCCATACAAGGTAGAGATGCAAGAGGGAAATGGGGCCAGTGGTTTTGAGGCAGTATGGTGTGAGATAGAGGTGAATAGAATCAAATACTTGGTGGGATGTTGTTATAGACCTGGTAATGTGGATGGTGGTGATAGTGAAATGTATAGTCAAATAAGCCAAGCAAATAAGAAAAGGGTGATCATTATGGGTGATTTTAATTATGGCAATATAGACTGGAATGAAGAGATAGCAACTGGAAGTAAAGAAAATGAGTTTCTTGAGTTTTTGAGGGATAACTACCTCAGACAGTATGTAACAGAGGGCACAAGAGGATTAAGGGTCTTGGATTTGGTCATCTCATCGGAGGATGTAATTATCAATGAGGTATCAAATCATCCACCAATTGGTGAAAGTGACCATGAGGTGATTACTTGGGTGGTTGCCAGCAGTGCAAGGACCCCTGTGAAAAAAGGGTATATGTGGAACTACAAGGGGGGTGATTATGAAGAGCTCAGGAGACAGCTTGCAGGTGTAGCATGGAATGAGGAGTTAGCTGGAAAAGAGATCAATGCAGCTTGGGGGATTTTCAAAAACTATCTAGCAGATGTAATGTCTAAATGTATTCCAAGGGTGAGAAGATTAAATAAGGTAGGTGTGAGATGGATGAATAAAGAGATCAAGCATGCGATACAGAGAAAAAGGGCATTGTGGAGGCAGCATAAGAGAAGTGGAAGTAACCAATTTCATGAGTTCTACAAAGACCAGGCAAGGAGAGTGACTTGGTTGGTGAGAGTAGCTAAAGAGAGGTATGAACAGCAGTTAGCTAATGAAGCTAAAAAGAATCCTAGGGAGTTCTTTCGATATGTAGCCAGCAAAAGAAAGAATGATTATGGAAGGATGACATTGATTGGAGGAAATGGTATAAAGACAGCTGTTGCAGAATGTGTGGTGGAGATACTTAATGAGCAGTTCATAAAGATCTTTCAATCTTGTGAATGTGACTTCATGGAGAGATTAAGAGCAGTTGATGATGGGGAGGAGAGACTGACTGTAAGTGAGCAAGAGGCGTTTAGGGAGTTGAGTAAACTAGATGTAAATAAGGCTGTGGGACTTGATAATATATCACCGCGTATTCTGAAGGAATGTGCCAGAGAGTTGACACCTGCCTTGACATATTTTTTTAATACGAGTCTTGCACTTGTTCAAGTCCCTAAAGAGTGGAAGGAGGGCAAGATTGTGCCACTTCATAAAGGAGGTGATCGAACTCAAGCATCAAACTATAGGCCTATCTGTGTGTCGGGTGTTGTGGTTAAGTTGTTGGAGAAGCTTGTGAGAACTAGAATCCAGAGTTGGGTTGACAACAATGGTATAATCTTTGATGGACAGCATGGATTTGCTAAAGGGAGGTCGTGTTTTAGTAATCTACTTACTTATTACAATAAAGTGACTGCTTCCTTGGACAGAGGAGAAGGATACACAGTAATATACTTGGATTTCGCAAAAGCTTTTGATAGAGTGCCTCATGATAAGTTGACAGTCAAACTAGAGCAGATGGGGTTGGATATTAGATTAGTGCATTGGATTGGAGACTGGCTATCTGATAGGTATCAACAAGTTGTGTATGGGGGTGCAATATCCAGGAAAAGGAAAGTCACTAGTGGAGTGCCTCAGGGATCTGTTTTAGGGCCATTACTATTTAACTTGTATATTAATGATATTGGCGAAGATTTTGATGGAGATATTCAGTTGTTTGCAGATGATGCAAAGTTGGGACGAACCATAAAGAGTAGTGAAGATGTTGTGGCCTTGCAAGAAGACTTGAATAAATTGATTGATTGGGCAAGCAAATGGGGATATGAGTTCAATGTTGCAAAATGTAAGGTTTTAAAATTTGGAAAACAAAGATGGGATGCAGAATTTATGCTTGGTAAGAATATATTGTTGGAAGTAGAGGAAATAAGAGATCTGGGAGTGATAGTGGATAAGGATCTAAAATTTAGGGGTCACATCGCCAAAATTGTGAAGACAACACAAAGACTTCTGGGAATGATGAGGAGGACACTGACGTGTAGAAGTAGGGAGATTCTTGTTCCATTGTATAAGGCTTTGATTAGGCCACACATGGACTATTGTGCCCAGATTTGGTCACCTGGTTTTCAGAAGGATGAAGAGATGTTGGAAAGGGTCCAAAGGCGACTGACTAAGGTAGTTTCTGACCTCTGGAATGTCGAGTATGAGGAAAGATTGAAAAGATGTAATTTGCAGAGACTAGTGGAGAGAAGGAAGAGGGGAGATATGATAGAGACCTACAAGTTGGTAAGGGGTTGCTATAGGATCAATGGTTGAGAAGTTCTACAGCGAATAGTGGGAGATCAGGAGAGAACCGGAGGTCATCCCTGGAAACTGTATAAAGAGGGTGTGAGTAGGGGAGTGAGAGGCAGGTTTTTTTCGTGCAGAGTTGTGAATGATTGGAATGCCTTGCCTGAGAGTGTGGTGTCTGCAAGGAGTTTGAATGTGTTTAAGACCCGGTATGATGAGGTGTGTGTGAGATAAAAGGACCTCCTAGATGAGTCTTTGACTCCATGAGGTCTTGTTTAATAATAATAATAATATGGTTTGGAAAATATGGTTTGGATATCCGGACATCCAAACCATATTTTTTAATATGGTTTGGATGTCCGGAAAAACCCCTAACTCTTGGAAAAAAGCACTGGTCATCCCAATCTATAAAAAAGGAAATAAAGACAATTGCAATAATTATAGGGGAATTAGCCTGCTGAATACAGGATATAAAATATATGCAGGAATATTAAAAGAGAAACTAAGCAGCATTGTAGAAAACAAATTACTAGAAGAATGGCTTCCGAAAAGGAAGAATGGCTTCCGAAAAGGCTGATCCTGCATAGATCCAATTTTTACTTTAAAATTATTAATAGAAAAGAGAAGAGAATTTCAAAAAGAAACACATGTGGCGTTTATTGATTATGAAAAAGCTTTTGACAAAATTAGTCGACAAAAATTGTTTAAAATATTAACCAATTTAAACATACCAAACCAACTTTTACAATCTATTCAAGAAATATATACAGGAAATAAAATAGCAGTTAAATTAGAACACACCTCAGAATGGAAAGATATATCAAGAGGAGTACGACAAGGATGTACCCTCTCACCTCTGCTTTTCAATATATATATAAATAAAATATTAACAATCTGGAAACAGCATAACCCATTTGGTATACAAATGACCCCGCAAATGAAGATAGATACACTACTATTTGCAGATGATCAAATAGTATTAGCTACATCAAAAGATGACTTACAAAGATCATTAAAATCATTAAATGATATCTCAAAGCAATATAATATGACAATATCCAAAGAAAAAACAAAAATAATGGCATTCAAAGGAGAAAACCCAATAAGAAGTAAAATAGTGATAGATAATAAAATACTAGAACAAGTAAACACTTTCAGATACTTGGGATGTGATCTATCATACGAAGAAGAAAAAGACATAGACACTAAAATATCAAACTTTGTCAAAGTAAATGGCATAATAAACAGTATATTTAAGTCATCCCTGGTACAAAACCACACTAGAATCAGACTATATAATGTCTTGTCAAAACCAACTCTACTATACGGAAGCGAAACATGGACCATGAAAAGGAAAGATGAAAAACGAATTCAAACAGCAGAAATGAAGTTCCTCAGAAAAACAGCTGGATATACCAAGTGGGACCACAAAACAAATGAAGAAATCTTACAATCCCTAAAAATCAAACCAATTAATTACTACATAAGACAGTATAAACAAAAATGGCTAGAACATTTAAATCGAATGGACAACAGCAGACTACCAAAAATATTATACAGATACAAAATAAGTGGAAAAAGAAGAATCGGAAGACCAAGAAAGAGATGGCATGAGACCAGAACAGGCCACATGGCCTATATTCCATGTTAGGAAGAAGAAGAAGATATTGAACAAGCTAAGTGTGTTTATTTACAATAAAAATATTATAAAGGTAAATGAAAAGTTAAAATGAGAAATTTATTTAGATGTAATGAGTAATTGGGATTTCTTTCTCCACATTGTCTTTTTAGCAGACGCTGTATCAGTATTTGATGTTTCCATATAATTACTCCACATAAGCAAGTGCAGGACTTAGACAGGAACATAAGGACACAGTGGCAACATGCAGATATACTACAAACTCAAGATACTTTAGACCACTACATATCACTCTTGAATTCTTCCCTTCAGTTAAAACAAACTGTTGGTTATTTAGAACTCTGATGTTATTGGATTCTGCCTGTATTCAAAAATGTTTCAAAATTTTTAAATGATTAAGTGGAACTACAAGGGGGGTGATTATGAAGAACTCAGGAGACAGCTTGCGGGTGTAGCATGGAATGAGGAGTTAGCTGGAAAAGAGATCAATGCAGCTTGGGGGATTTTCAAAAACTATCTAGCAGATGTAATGTCTAAATGTATTCCAAGGGTGAGAAGATTAAATAAGGTAGGTGTGAGATGGATGAATAAAGAGATCAAGCATGCGATACAGAGAAAAAGGGCATTGTGGAGGCAGCATAAGAGAAGTAGAAATAACCAATTTCATGAGGTCTACAAAGACCAGGCAAGGAGGGTGACTTGGTTGATGAGAGTAGCTAAAGAAAGGTATAAACAGCAGTTAGCTAATGAAGCCAAAAAGAATCCTAGGGAGTTCTTTCGATATGTAGCCAGCAAAAGAAAGAATGATTATGGAAGGATGACATTGATTGGAGAAAATGGTATAAAGACAGCTGTTGCAGAATGTGTGGTGGAGATACTTAAAGAGCAGTTCATAAAGATCTTTCAATCTTGTGAATGTGACTTTGTGGAGAGATTGAGAGCAGTTGATGATGGGGTGGAGAGACTGACTGTAAGTGAGCAAGAGGCGTTTAGGGAGTTGAGTAAACTAGATGTAAATAAGGCTGTGAGACTTGATAATATATCACTGCATATTCTGAAGGAAAGTGCCAGAGAGTTGACACCTGCCTTGACATATTTTTTTAATACGAGTCTTGCACTTGGTCAAGTTCCTAAGGAGTGGAAGGAGGACAAGATTGTGCCACTTCATAAAGGAGGTGATCGAACTCAAGCATCAAACTATAGGCCTATCTGTGTGTCAGGTTTTGTGGTTAAGTTGTTGGAAAAGCTTGCGAGAACTAGGATCTAGAGTTGGGTTGACAACAATGGTATAATCTTTGATGGACAGCATGGATTTGCTAAAGGGAGGTCATGTTTTAGTAATCTACTTACTTATTACAATAAAGTGACTGCTTCCTTGGACAGAGGAGAAGGATACACAGTAATATACTTGGATTTCGCAAAAGCTTTTGATAGAGTACCTCATGATAAGTTGACAGTGAAACTAGAGAAGATGGGGTTAGATATTAGATTAGTGCATTGAATTGGAGACTGGCTATCTGATAGGTATCAATAAGTTGTGTATGGGGGTGCGATATCCAGGAAAAGGAAAGTCACTAGTGGAGTGCCTCAGGGGTCTGTTTTAGGGCCATTACTATTTAACTTGTATATTAATGATATTGGCGAAGATTTGGATGGAGACATTCAGTTATTTGCAGATGATGCAAAGTTGGGACGAACCATAAAGAGTAGTGAAGATATTGTGGCCTTGCAAGAAGACTTGAATAAATTGATTGATTGGGCAAGCAAATGGGGATGTAAGTTCAATGTTGCAAAATGTAAGGTTTTAAAATTTGGAAAACAAAGATGGGATGCAGAATTTATGCTTGGTAAGAATATATTGTTGGAAGTAGAGGAAATAAGAGATCTGGGAGTGATAGTGGATAAGGATCTAAAATTTAGGGGTCACATCGCTAAAATTGTGAAGACTTCTGGGAATGATGCAGAGCACACTGACGTGTAGAAGTAGGGAGATTCTTGTTCCGTTGTATAAGGCTTTGATTAGGCCACACATGGACTATTGTGCCCAGATTTGGTCACCAGGTTTTTAGAAGGACGAAGCGATGTTGGAAAGGGTCCAAAGCCGACTGACTAAAGTAGTTTCTGACCTCTGGAATGTCGAGTATGATGAAAGATTGAGAAGATGTAATTTGCAGAGTCTGGTGGAGAGAAGGAAGAGGGGAGATATCATAGAGACCTACAAGTTGGTAAGGGGTTGTTATAAGATCAATGGTGGAGAAGTTCTACAGAGAATAGTGGGAGATCAGGGGAGAACCAGAGGTCATCCCTGGAAACAGTATAAAGAGGGTGTGAGTAGGGGTGTGAGAGGCAGGTTTTTTTTGTGTAGAGTTGTGAATGATTGGAAGGCCTTGCCTGAGAGTGTGGTGTCTGCAAGGATTTTGAGTATGTTTAAGGCTCGGTATGATGAGATGTGTGTGTGATAAAACGACCTCCCAGATGAGTCTTTAACTCCGTGAGATCTTGGGATAATAATAATAATTATTATTATTATTATTATTATTGTTATTAGGACTTATATTTATGCTACTGCTTTTATAACTGTAAACATTCAAAAGTTTGATCAAATGCTTTAACTTTTTTTGTGACTTAACACAATTCAGAACATATCCAACCCTTCCCTATCTATTAGAAAATTTTAATTTCTCCTGTCCCCATCTGCACATACACAAATAAGATGTGACATCAATTAAGAATTATCCCTTACAGATATTTGTGGAATTGTAAACAATAATAGCAAAGGTCAAGAGTTCAATATCTATGCAGAATTTATATCCACATGACTAAAGAGACAATATATTATGCCTACTGCATTTCTGATTCTAATTTGAATGTCAAAAACAGAAAATGATTTGTTGATAGTGATTTGAAGAAAATTATGTGAATGAACATTACTATTAGTATTATTGTATGGGCACCTCCATGGAGTCTGAAGAACTCATTATGGGAGATCCAAGCTATCCACACAGTATTTATCATACCTCTTCTTGAACTCATTACAGACAAAGCACTCATAACTGTCTCTAGCAACCCATTTCATTCATTCACTCACCACTCTTGAAGCAAAAAATCTAGTCCCCACACCCCCCCTACCAGCTACTTTCTTACTCAACTTCCAGAGATGAAATCTTGTTCTGTCCCTTTAACCAAGTGCAAAAAGACTTCTCCTGTATTCTATAAAACCCCTTATGTAACTTAAATTATGTTACTATCATATTCCCTCTTTTTTTGCTTGTCAACCCACTCCTGTAATGCACAAATCCACTCACACCATCTTGATCACTCGCTTCTGGATCCTCTCTACTAATTCCCGATCCCTGAAAAATCCAGGTGATCAGAGCTGAACACAGTAATCCAGATGTGCATACAAAGAGGAATAACAACATCCTTGTTTCTATTTATTAGTGTGTTCTTCAATAGCTCAGTAATCCTATGAGCTACCTTGGCAACCTTAGCAATATGCCCTCTAAACTTTAACTCTCTATCTACTACCACTTCCAAATCCCTAGTTTCATCAATGTAGTACACAGCTTGTAATCTATTTATCCCAAAATGCATACCTTTGCATTTCTTCACATTAAACTGACACCTATTATCTTTTGTCCATAATGACAGTTTATTTACATCATCTTTCACATTGCCTTGATTAACTATTACCCCTATCCAATTTTGCATCATCAGCAAACATTTGAATATCCACCCCCTTCAATTTTTTCCTGTATCATTTATGTACAAATTAAACAGTCACCTTCATTCTGCTCCTCCAAGGTACTTTTTGGTATTTATCAGCCACCCTCATATCTATAAAACCACTGTCGTATTCATCCCTATTTGCTCTAATTTGTGTAACAGAGTTCCATTTGGTATTTTGTCAAATGCCTTTGTGAAATCCAGCAGAATCATGGTGTGGTCATTCCCATTATCCAACTCAGCTGTCAGTCTATTATAAAAGTTAGTAAATTACTAAAGCATGATTGACCCTTCACAAAGCCATGCTGCCCCCTGATAGAGTATCATACTCTTATCCACCCATTCCTGAATTCTTTTTGACTAGTTTTTACAGTACTTTTACCACCACTCCTGAGATACTGATTGGTCTATTTGCTACTGCAGTCTTAGAGCCTCCTATATGCAAAGAAATTATTTTGCCTTCTTTCTGCAATGTTCCTTGGAACTCTGCCAGAGCCGAGACTTCAATTAAAGAACCTGGTCCGAGGCACTGCAAGTTCCCTTGCACCTTCTCATAAAATGTGAGCTGACATCCTGCCTAATCCCACAGTTGTACTTACATTGAGATTCTGCAATATCCTAAGAACCTCTAATTCATCCACCTCTGTCCCCACACTAGTCCCTGTAACATGTCACAGCAGGAAATCACATGAATGATAATCTTTACCCTGCTCGGGTAGTTTCTTCTTGTGATCTGATTTTGCCTCCCTTACCATGCTGGTCGCCTTTCTCCTCATATACCCTTCACAACAATTTCTTTCTTTCTTTAAGCTCATGCTTAATGATACTACTCATCCATCTAACTTCTAGCTGATTTACTCTCCTGACTTTGGATATACAGTGTGATATTACTTCTTCCAGATCCCTCGATTATCTCCTATGCACTATGAGCATCTTTCCCTTGCAGATTTCTATGCCTTGAATTATGACATGCTAACCCTAAGCATGTCATAATCACCTGCTTTGTAGTTCCACATATATCCCTTCTTAACTGGAATTTCCACATGTTTTGTTACCTCCCAAATCAAGATCAAATGGTCACCTTTCCCAATTGAAGGCAATGTGGCCACCTTGGTTATGGATAGCTATTCTGATCCTATAACTAGATACAATACTCTCCTACCCTGAGTAACTTCCATCATATGCTGCTAAAAGTAATTATCTCTCAGTAGATCTATAAGGTTTGGATCTCCTGTGATGTGTCTCCGGACTCGATGGAGATGCTGTAAATAATAACAATAATAATAAATTCCATTTCCATTCTGCCACGTGATCTTTCTTCCTTCCAGACTATATCTTCATAATTACTGGGGGGAGGGCATAAATAATAATTACTTGACCTACACTCATCATACTAATCTGCTGATGCATGTCTTCCTGATCATTCCTACAACCTCTGTCATATATAAGCAACCAACTAAATATTTTCTCTTATTGGTTTCAATCCTGCACCAGAATGTTTCAAAAGAGTAGCCACACTTCCATCTGTCTCTTAATTTTTGGCTGCAATTTATCTACTATCATCAGCAGTACCTGCCAGAATCCTATTTTCCCTATCCTTCCTGAAAATACTAAACCCTTCACATTCTATCCCTGTAACTGCATCATCTACTATAAATTAAAGATGCCAAGAAATTATATTCTTGGCATTAATCCTTTATCCAAGTGTAAGCAAACCAAGTTTGCGCCTGAAGTAATTTCAGGCATCATCTACTGTTAAGCAATTCTCACTGATGCCTATAACTTTTGAAAAGGTTGCACTAACCAATGCCAGAAACTCCTTCCTCTTCTGGCATTTCTGATATTTCTGGCATTAGTATATGGAGACTTCCTGAATTAACTACTCTATTCAATATTGTTGCTTGAGAGACCAGGTTCTGCATTTTTTTTTTTTTTTGGGTCATACACACACACACACACTTGCCTGCATCCACCCTAACTGCTTAAGTTATCCCGACTTTGTGCTTCAGCACTCTTGGTGAACAAAGACTCTCTCTCTCGAAACCTGATACCAAAACCATTCAAGTACAGACTGTCAGCATTACACAAATCCTTTTTTTCTGTCAAACTCAGACCATAGGTCCACAAACCCTACATCATTCCTTCTACATATTGATTCATTTGCTATCAATGCCCTCCTCAATTCATCTCTATCCTGGCATGGTAGGACACAATTTTCACCTTAGCGATATGTTTACCAAGATTAACATGACAGAAAGTAGAGTTTCTGTCTTAAAAATTCCCAGGAGAAACTCCCGAGGAAATTTTTGCATGTTTCTTGTCTTGAGAAAAACAGCTTGAGACTCAAGACATTTCTTATATTTTTAAATGTGAGACAGAACAATGTCAAGTTTATTGTATTTTTTATAATTTTAGTAAAATGTGTATTATATCATATAGATTATAGATGATGATTAAACTTTAATTGCAAATTATTCATCATCATGCATATCAAGGATTTAGGCCTAGCATGGCCTGTTCCGGCTTTAGAAGTCATGATTGAATCGTTTAAGAGGACATCCTGGTTTTCTTTTTCCTAATGGCTTGTACTTTAAGGGTTCTTTTGGTAATCTTTCTGTTTTCATTCTTTGAACGTAAACATGAACATAAATATGAAACATAAAAACATGAAAAAATATGAACATAAATGGATGTTCCATCCATATGTTTATATTTTTTAATTTTTTCTATTACTGGTTCTTGGCTTAATTCTTTCATAATTTCTTCATTTCTTTTGTGATCAAATAGAGTATACTTTGCAGTTTTTCTCATAAACTTAATTTCTGCTGTTGTTAATCTTTGTCTTTTTGTTTTATTGTCCAGATTTCGCTTCCATACATTAAGATAGGGCTAATGTATTGTATACTTTTAGTCTGGTTTGTTTTTGAACTAGGTTTGGTTTAAATATAGAGTTAATTACACTTGTTATTTTTAAATATTTTGCAATTTTTACATTTATATCTTTTTCATTTTCATATGTGATCGTACATCCTAGGTAGTTAAATGAATTCACCTGTTCTAAGATCTTGTTATCTATTACTATTTTAGTTCTTGCCCTTTAAAGGCCATAGTTTTTGATTTTTTTCTGTTGATATTATCATACCATAATCTTTGGATATCTCATTTAGATCTAAAATAGCTTTCTGTAGTTTATCTTCAGAATTTGTAATTATTATTTGGTCGTCGGCAAAGAGGAGAGTGTTTAAGTTTACTGTAGGAGAAAGTTTAATTCCTTGATGTAAATTTTTATTCCATTTTATTATTATTTCATTTAAGTAGATATTAAAAGAGTTGCTGAGAGGGGGACATCCCTGTCGGATCCCTTGGTTTATCTCTCTCGTATATGATAGCTCGTGATTTAATCTTATTTGTATTTGATTATTTTCATATATACTTGTGATAGCTTTTAGGATATTATTTGGTATTTGTCTTTCTTTTAATATGTTAAATAATATGTTTCTTTTAACTTTGTCAAATGCTTTTTCAAAGTCAAGTAAATTGTAAATTTACTTGACTTTGAGTTTGTAAATTGTATTCTCTTCTTTTCTCTATTACTAATTTTAGGCAAAAGGCCGGGTCTATACATGATCGTCCTTTTCTAAATCCATTCTGTACTTCTAAAATAAAGTTTTCGGAATATTTCATTAGTTTGCTATTTAAGATTCTGCTATATATATTGTAACAGGAATTTAGTATACTGATACCTCTATAGTTTTTAGGGTCATCTCTATTACCTTTTTTAAAGATAGGAATCACAACTGCTTTTTTCCATTCTATTGGGGGGGGGATACCAGTTGAATAAATTTTATTTAAAAATAATAAGAGTCTTTCTTTGAATCTAGTTCCTGCATATTTATATAGTTCTGAACCTAGTTTATCTTCTCCAGGTGATTTTCCATTTCTTGTAGGCTGATTTCTAATTCTTCTTTAGTTATTTCCTTTTCATTTTCATTAATTGTTTGCCAGTTGTCTTTTTTTAAATATTTGTCTGTCCACAATTTTGTGTAGTAATTTAGAAATTCTTCTAATTTCAATTCAGTGTTTAATTTTATGTTTTCTTGGGTATCTGCATTTAAGTGTTTCAAAATTTTATATACATTGGGTCTTATTTTATATAAATCATGTTCTAAATTAGAAACAAATTTGTTCCATGATTCTCTATGTCTTTTTCTGACTTCTCTTTTAGCTATGGGTCTTATTCTTTTATATTCTATTTCATCTTCAAATCTTTTACTGCTTAACCATTTGTGATAGGCTTCTTTTTTCTTTTTGATTATTTCTTTCATTGTATCATCCCAGATCTTCAGTTTTTTCCTTTTATTGAATTTTATGGTCTTTCCTAAGCTTTCATTTGCTGCTGCATTTAGTATCGTTTTTATATTAAACCATTCTATTTCTATTTCTTCATTTTGTCTAGATATTGGTTAATTCTTTGTTCATATAGCCATTGTACATTTGTGTCATTCAATAGTCTAGTTTTATAAACAAATGTTTCAATCTTTCTTTCTGTTCTTGTTACTTGTAGCCATTTAGGTGGTAATCTTAATTTTATTTTAACAAGGAAGTGGTCACTGCATATTTCATATCCTCTGTGAACTCTAACATCTAGTGAAAATTTTGATATCTTTTCATTTAGTATAAAGTAATCTAATATTGATTTCCATCCTCTTGCTGCCCAAGTATATTTATGTATGTCTTTATGTTTATAGAAGGAATTCATTATTTTTAGGTTATTATAAACTACAAAGTCAATCAATTTTTTACCATTCCTGTTTAGAGTATGTTCTCCATGTATTCCTATATTATTATTAATTTTCGTGTTTCCAATCTTGCATTTAAGTCTTCTGCTAAAATTATGTAATTATTTTTATTTATTTTATTATATATGTTTTGTAGCTGATTATAAAAATCAATATTATCTTGTTCTCTTCCCTCTTCTGGGGCATATAAACCAATTATTGTTAAATAGCCTCTATCTATTTTTATTCTAGCTTCTATTATTCTTTCATTCCATAATTTATAATGTTTAAACTGTTTTGAAAGGGAGTTATGAATCCAAATCAAGACTCCTGCTTGTGCTCTTTGGTCTCTGTAAACTCCACTGTATATCACATTAAAATTTTCAGTTCTCATGGTTCCTTTTAATTTCTTTTTTGTTTCAGTTATTACTGCTATTTTAAAATTTCTTTCATTTAATAATTGGTCTAATTCCATTTCTTTATATGCTATTCCTCTTACATTCCAGTTTGCTATGTGTATTATATTTTGTCATTTCGATTTTTGTTTTACCTTTTCTATTCCAGGGTCGTTTCCTATAGATTCAATCCAATTATCTTTTTCTGTCAACGTAATAGTAGAATTATGTTCTCCATGTCAGGGGACTAGCCTGATGATGGAATAGTTCAGTGGTAGGGCTGCTACCTTAAGGCTTCCGAACTAGCCTTCTTCAGAATTTAAACCCATAGGAGGAATAGGGTATGTTGAAGGGGGAAAGAGTAGATTATAGAAGAATTACAGTAAGGTTTATAGAGAGGGCATAGTTGTAAGGCCAGAAATGAAAAGACCCCATGGCCCTCGAGTACTCTAATAGCACAGGGGTCATAAAATAAGAAGATTTGGATAATAAGGCCTTATAGGAAAGATTAAAGTAAGTGGATCTTCCTCAAAGTAGTAGAAGGAGAGGAGATAGATCCAGCTAGGGGTCCATGGGAGTGCCGCTTCCCTTACAATCAAGATGATTGTCCCTTATGGCCCTGTTGGTCCACGAGTCCTTATTCAGTATATTCGGACCATCCCATCATATGCGCGTGCGCACACACACACATGGTGGACTCCCCTATCTGCCACCCAGGAGACGTACTCTCTAGGGGTTACAGGGTCCCCCAAGAACGCATCCCCTGGGTGGCATTGTATTATTATTTAAAATAATAATACAATGTTATCATTATATGAGTTAATATGACTATAATTAAGGTTGCCAAAACAGCCTTAATTGCAAATTATTGCAGCTGTTAAATGGTTTCATTAAGTATGATGTTATTTGTTATTTTATACATTGATTTGTGTTTCTTTTAAATAATAATACAATGTTATCATTATATGAGTTAATATGACTATAATTAAGGTTGCCAAAACAGCCTTAATAGACATTTTTATTACACTTAGCCACTCAAAGTCAGTCTGTTAATTAAATGAAAACAAAAGATCACTACCAGCGATGAACTTTAATGCTAGAATGTATGGTGAAGTTATTATTTTTCATTTTTATTTTGAAATTTGGATCGCATCTGATAATTTGTCTTCTTATTAAAAATTAAAATTATTACTTATAATTTTAATTTTTCTTAATTTTATAATTTTAATATTTTCACTTTAGCTTGAAAATGAAAACAAATCAATCCAATGTTTGGAAACATTTCAAGAAATATAAAAATGAGGAAGCAGTTAAGTTCAGATGAGAAATTAAGAGCACACGCACAAATCATATTTTAAAAGAATGGGTGATTTCTACATTAGCAGAAAATCAACCATTAATAGTAAAAAAAAAATAGTAGAAAGTATGTATCAGAAAGCTGTATATGGGGATGCAGTATCCTAAAAGAGGAAGGTCATTACTGGTGTCCCACAGAGGTCAGTTTTTGGACCACTGTTGTTCAATTTGTATGTTAATGATATTGGGATGGAGTTTAACTAGTGATATGCAGCTATTTGCAGATGATGCAAAATTGGGAAGAGCAATACTGAGTCAAGCGACAGGAGGACCTGAATAGATTGCATGAATGGGTAAGTGGAAGAACTGTCAATTCAATGTCACAAAGTGTAAGGTTTTGAGATTTGGTAAGCAACGATGGGATGCAAAGTTATACACTTGAGGGGAAACTTTAAAGGAAGTAAAGGAAATGAGAGATCTAGGAGTGATGAGACAAGAACCTGAAATTCAGGGGCCACATTGCACAAGTTGTGAAGACATCTCATCGGATAATGGCAATGATGCAGAGGATCCTGACATGCAAAAATAAAGAGGTTATGATGCAATTGTATAAAGCCTTGATCAGGCTTCATGTGGATTTTTGTGCACAAATTTGGTCACCAGGTTTTCATGGTGATGAGGATATGGTGGAAAGGGTCCAGAGAAGGTTCACAAAGTTGGTCAGTGGTCTTTGGAATGTGGAGTATGAGGACAGATTGACACATATAAGCTAGTCAGGGGTTGTTATCAGATTTACATGGAAGAGATTTTTCATAGAATGGGGGATTTCATTGAATCAGTTTAAAGTATGGTTGGATGAGCATTGTGTACAATAATGTGTATACCTCCCACAATGAGTTTCTGACTCATGAAGGTCAAATGCTAATAATAATAATCTCAGTTAGTATGAACTATGTCCTTAGGCTGGAAAAACTTGCATTTAAATTATCCAGGACATGAAGAGCCTTTATAAGAGTTTTTAATTGAAGGTGAGTTAGCCAGTCTCGTATGAAGGTAGCAAAATTATTCCTCCCAGAAACTCAGATGTTTCATCTCATAAGACAGGCAAATAGCCCAGAAGAACACATGCAATTAGCAGACATAATAAACTGGGCTAAGCCTTAATTTTTCAGCCCTAATTCCAAAATTCCAAACATGAACAATAACCAAGTTGGTGGAAATAAAAACAATGTAGATCAGAAGAGACCTAAAAATTAAGATTCAAAAATTAAAATATATGTATTACTCACCTACTGCAATGCATGATAATGTCTAAGGCCAAAGAAAGACAATCAACTGATGAACTAAGCAAACTCACATTTAATGCTTGCAACTGAAAATCCAGGGCCTAAAAATAAATAAATAAATAAATAAATATACACACACACACACACACACACACACACACACACACACACACACACACACACACACACACACACACACACACACACACACACAGCTAATTCTCTTTTTACACAATTTCAAAATAATATGGTTTAGAAAACAAAAGCAATTCTATTTTTATATGGTATATTTTGATTTAACATGGTTCAAATGGCACTTATTTTTAAAATTTCTGTTTGAATTCAGTTCTGTTAAAAAGGGTATTTCCATTATAATTATCATTTCCTAGAACAGTACATATGTACTTAAACTTGAATTTCGGGGAACACTCCCTCAATGTTTTAAATATCAGGGATTACTCTATGCTACAGAATGTAGACAATTGTGCAAAAATTAATTTTTGTAATTACGGTTCCCTGAAGTTAAACCAACAGATGATCTGTTATATTCACTTGCTGTTGGTTCCTGGAAGTAGACAGATGTTATGCTGATTCCTCGAAGTTAAGTTGGTCTGTTATGGGAGGCTGGACTATATAAAGCTGCTTGGAAGGAGTAAAGCTGTTTGCTAAACAGAATGATATAATCACGTAATCACAAGAAAGATATTTATTTAACCAAATATTTCGGTCTGGAAATAGCAGACCATCGTCGGTGGTATTACAAGAACAGTTTAAAAAATATACAAGCTAGAATACTAACAATAGATCGTTGAAATTAGAACATGCCGCGTGATGTTATATCACTAAGTATGAAACGAAATATTTTGAAGTAGAAACATGATTGAATTTGCTATTAAAAAAAAAAAAAAAAAAAAAAAAAAAAAAAAAAAAAAAAAAAATTAATGAGTAATCTTGATTAGGCTTTCCCAGATTTTTGATATAGATATGCAGTCATTACGATTCAGGTTGGGATGATGGAGCAAGGCCTCCACGCTTTCCTTGAACAAACGTTCGAACCTGTAACGGGATCTATGTAAGAGGCGCGTCTTGGACCAAAGGATGCTGTGGTCAGTTTCAATCCCGTGTTGAGCCAAACCAGACTTTTCAGGTTTATTGTGAAGAATGGATGATTGATGTTCTTGGATTCTTTTTTCAAGAGAACGTCCAGTCTGTCCAAAGTAAGAGAGATCACAGTTGCAAGGAATTTGATAAACTCCAGGAAGAGATAAAGTTGAGCGTTTGTCTTTAGGAGAAGGAAAATGAGAAGACAATTTGTTAATAGGAGAATACGTAGCTGTTAAATCATATTTCTTCAAAATTCTTGCGTTAGGTTCTGAAATACCGGAGATATAAGGAATAGGTACTCGACGTATTGAATCTTTGTTGTTTTGTGGAGGATTATAAGATGTAAGAAGACTTTGAATACTTTTTTCAGAAAAGCCATTGAGTTTCATGTGTTGCTGGATAGTAGAAAGTTCTTTCTGTAGATAATCAAAAGTAGAACAATTAGTTTTGGCTCTTTTGATGAGACATTTTATAATTCCTGTTTTATGACATGGATGATGGGCTGATTCTTTCAGAATATAACGACCTGTGAATGTTGGTTTCCTGTATACTGTAGTTGTAAGAATATTTGAAGATGATCGGATGAGGAGAACGTCTAAAAAAGATAACTGGTTGTTTTCTTCTAATTCCATAGTAAACTTTATGCGATGATGTAAGGAATTAATACTGTTTAAAAAGGAAGATAAAGTGTTTTTATAGCCAAGTAGAAGGAACAGCCATGGGAAGTCCTCTTTCTCCAGCTTTAGCCAACTTTTATTTAGAACATTTAGAAAAAGTCCTCTTCACATCTAGTTTCCCTCTACCATCTTTTTGGGTAAGATATATAGATGACATATTTGCTATTTGGCCTCACAGTAAAAACACTTTATCTTCCTTTTTAAACAGTATTAATTCCTTACATCATCGCATAAAGTTTACTATGGAATTAGAAGAAAACAACCAGTTATCTTTTTTAGACGTTCTCCTCATCCGATCATCTTCAAATATTCTTACAACTACAGTATACAGGAAACCAACATTCACAGGTCGTTATATTCTGAAAGAATCAGCCCATCATCCATGTCATAAAACAGGAATTATAAAATGTCTCATCAAAAGAGCCAAAACTAATTGTTCTACTTTTGATTATCTACAGAAAGAACTTTCTACTATCCAGCAACACATGAAACTCAATGGCTTTTCTGAAAAAAGTATTCAACGTCTTCTTACATCTTATAATCCTCCACAAAACAACAAAGATTCAATACGTCGAGTACCTATTCCTTATATCTCCGGTATTTCAGAACCTATCGCAAGAATTTTGAAGAAATATGATTTAACAGCTACGTATTCTCCTATTAACAAATTGTCTTCTCATTTTCCTTCTCCTAAAGACAAACGCTCAACTTTATCTCTTCCTGGAGTTTATCAAATTCCTTGCAACTGTGATCTCTCTTACTTTGGACAGACTGGACGTTCTCTTGAAAAAAGAATCCAAGAACATCAATCATCCATTCTTCACAATAAACCTGAAAAGTCTGGTTTGGCTCAACACGGGATTGAAACTGACCACAGCATCCTTTGGTCCAAGACGCGCCTCTTACATAGATCCCGTTACAGGTTCGAACGTTTGTTCAAGGAAAGCGTGGAGGCCTTGCTCCATCATCCCAACCTGAATCGTAATGACTGCATATCTATATCAAAAATCTGGGAAAGCCTAATCAAGATTACTCATTAATTTTTTTTTTTTTTTTTTTTTTTTTTTTTTTAATAGCAAATTCAATCATGTTTCTACTTCAAAATATTTCGTTTCATACTTAGTGATATAACATCACGCGGCATGTTCTAATTTCAACGATCTATTGTTAGTATTCTAGCTTGTATATTTTTTAAACTGTTCTTGTAATACCACCGACGATGGTCTGCTATTTCCAGACCGAAATATTTGGTTAAATAAATATCTTTCTTGTGATTACGTGATTATATCATTCAGTCTTATGTCGCAAGTATCCTTAAAACAACAAATGTTTGCTAAACAATCATTTCTTGTTTACAATTCAAAATGTTTATACGTCTTGTGTTTTGTTCATGAAAGTTTTGTTTGTGCAATAGTTATACGGGTATGTATTAAATTTTGAAGTTTTGTACATGTAATATCAAATTAATAAAATTAATTACTGATTTTTTTCAGATATTTTTGTAACATTACCACATTAATCATGATATCAGATAATTCAGTTAGACAGAAGAAAAGCTATTTCTTTAGAAACTAAGATCCAAATTTTAGATCATTTTTTTTTTCATATCAAATTAATAAAATTAATTACTGATTACTTTCAGATATTTTCATAACATTACCACATTAATCATGCTATCAGATAATTCAGTTAGACAGAAGAAAAGCTATTTCTTTAAAAACTAAGATCCAAATTTTAGATCATTTAGAAGATGGAGAAGGTTCAACATCCTTAGAGAAATAATAAATTTAGTTTAATCCTTTATCCAAGTGTGAGCAAACAAAGTTTGTACCTGAAAATATCTTCAGGACTGAGGTAAGGTAGTACAACAACCTGGGAAACTCGCAGCAAAGGTGGATCAAGCTGTCAACTCCTTGTCTCAGTATCTCCCTGCAGACATGTATACTGCTATGCATTAAGGGTACTACCCTTAATTCTACCCTAACATTAATGTTGTACTACCTTACCTCAGTCCTGAAGAAAGGATTAAACTAAATTTATTATAGTCTAACCAAGTGAAAAAAAATAAACTTTCAACATCCTTAGAGAAATATTTTGCTTGAACGAAGTTACCGCGAGAATGATTAAGAAAAATGAAGAGGCCATTAGAAAAGCTGTTCTTTATGGAACAAAATTAGGTACCAAGTCTATGAAAGGTGTGGATTTTAACACGTTACTAGTGCACTGGAAGGCAAACAAAAAAAAAGTTGGGTTACAAAAGAAATTTTTAATAAATGTTTCTATCAATGTTTTTTTTTTTCAGAAGTTAAACACTATTTGATGGAAAAAAATCCAGACTTTAAAGTTTTATTGATTATAGACAATGGCGTCTGGCCATCCTGTTTTAGAACACCCAAATGTGGAATTTTGATTTTTGTTACCTAATGCAACATCCTTAATACAATCACTAGACCAGGGTGTAATCGCTACCTTCAAAACTTACTACATAAGAAGAATATTCCAATACATTTTGGATAAACTAGATAACGATAATTTAATGACAGTTATTGATGTGTGGAAGAAATTTTCTATTTTGGATTGCATCAAACTTGCTAAGTTGGCATTATCAGAATTGAAATAATCAACTTTAAACGCATGCTGGAGAGCTACTTGGCCAGAATGTGTGAATAAGAAAAATCTTGTACCTTTGCATACAACTGAATATTTCAATATCATCAGATCTGCATGTGCTAATCTGATGATATTCCAATATCATCAGATTAGCACATGCAGAGAAGGATTTGATGATTTTTCATCTGCGGATATTGAAGAATTGATGGTTGACAAGGATCTCAATGATTAATTACAAAGTTCGTGGTAAAAAAAAAAAACCTTCAGAATTACTAGAAATTAGTACTAATTTATTTCCTTTTACTGAAGAAAACGTTTTTGTGAACAGGATAGCCAAAGTGTTTCAAGTGATGGAAGTGATTCAATTCTAGTCTCACACAAAAGAATGAGGCTACTGTCAGAAAGTGACAATAGCCGCATTCTTTTTAATCTAACAGATAAAATTTAACTAATAACCATATGTGCAGGTGTATTTGGGTCTTTTCGAATTTCTGTTTTACACTATTTTCTTTAAGAAAGATAGATATGTAAAAAAAATATTCCATTAAAATTTTTACTTAATGATTTTCATATGTTTTATTTGAAAATAACTTATTGTTCGTATTGGTTTTCACATCTGAAACCATTCTTCTATTTTTTCATATGAACTCTATTCTTTTTTACATGTTTTTTTTTCTGGAACCGATCTACAGTGCAAATGGAGAAATGGGTGTGTGTGTGTGTGTATATATATATATATATATATATATATATATATATATATATATATATATATATGACCTCATTAGATAAGTATGAATGATACATTCAAAATTATTACAGCTAAAATCATTTATCTTACCATATACTTTTACTTCTAGCCTGTTTTCCAAGTGCTCAGTGATTGCCTCCAACCAACAATTCACAGGCTTGAATTCTGTCGGCATGGATGTTTGTGACTGTCTTTCAGTGGGAGATGAATTTCATCACCTCCCTGCTTATTGGAGGCCTGAAGTGGTTTGAAAAAGTTCCACATTTAGTCTCAAGAGCAGGGTTTCTGCATTATGTAAACATAAAATGATCAGACACATTTAACTGCAGTGAATAATTTTTTAGGGAGCAAGAAGATTTCTGTCTTGTAGATGCAGAGAGAATTCTCATATCCTGGAGACTCATATTTGTAGATTTAGGGACTCAAAAACACACGTGTTGAACAGATTATTTTATTAATTACAAATAAAATAAAACTTGACGTTTCGACCTCTATATCGAGGTCATCATCGGAAGAATACAACTGTATACAGAACCAAGCTACATGCTCATGCTTTCTATATTAGTAAACTAAATCTACGTAATTAATAAATCTTTTTTCTAGCCTGACCTCTAGTGATAGAAAGGAAAAACAAATACTAGTTTAGGATGTTATACAGGTTGTAGATGGGTCCTCCACATTCTTGAAATGGTGAGGCCATCATTTTTGTTGAGATTTGGGTTGTGTTTGAGCATTTCACAGGACTCTTTAAATTTTCTCTCAAACCAGGTTTTGGTGCAGTGTAGGGACTTGGTATTTTTCCAGTCAATTCTATGGTATGTTTGGAGTGCATGGTCAGAAAGGCCTGTTTTACCGAAGTGGAGGTATTTAATGTGTCGTTTGTGTTCGTCTTGTCTGATTGGGATGGTTGGCCCTGTTTCCCCTATGTATGGTATGTTACATGTGCAGTGTATTTTGTATACCCCTGGGTGTGCTAGGTGTGGAAGAGGATCTTTAGAGGAACTGAGTAGGTGTCTTAGCTTATTTGGGGGTTTAAAGGTGGTTTTAATGTTGTATTTGCGAAGTGTTCTGTCTATTTTTTCAGAAATGCCTCTAACATAAGGAATGGCAATGGCATTCTGTTATACTGGAGAAGTTGGTCAGGAACAAAATACAGGAATGGATAGATGGAAATGGGATACTGTATAGGAGGCAGCATGGTTTCGTGAAAGGTAGTCATGCCTTAGTAACTTGTTCAAGTTTTATAATACAGTGAAAGCTGAGTTGGATAAAGGAAATGGGTTTACAGTGATACTGCTAAACTTTGCAAAGACCTTTGACAAGATATCACATGGAATTCTAATCAGTAAACTGCAGCACATGAGGATGGATATAGGGTTGTGAGATGGATAGGAGAGAGCGGTTGATGGAGAGATATCAGAGAGTAGTTTATTCAGGACTAGAGTCCAAAAGAATGCATGTGACTAGTGATGCGCTGCAGGGTTCTGTTCTGGACTGCTGTTTAAATTTGCTGAGTAATGATACAGGAAAGGATCTGAAGGGAACTGTTCAGTTGTTTGCTGATGATGCAAAGTTGGGTAGAGCAATAGTTTATACAGATGATCAAAATTGCGCAGGATGATCTGGATACATTGGCAGACTGGGCCAAGTAGAATGGATGTCAATTTAATGTGGCAAAGTGTAAGATCATAACCTTACACTTTGTCACATTTTGCATTTTAGGGTGAAAAGATCACCAGCTGTATACCACACTGATGGAATTGTACTCCAGGAAATTGATGAAACCAGAGACTTGGGAGTGTTAGTGGATACGGAGTTTAGGGACACATAGTAAAAGAGGCTAAAGCAGCTGATCAGATTACTTGGTTACTGAAGAATACTTTGATGAGCGACAAGCAGGTTATTGTTCCTCTTTATCAAGCCTTGATAAGGCCCCATCTCGACTAATTGTTTAATCTAATGTTTAATCTACAAATGTGCACAGATCACTATGCCAGGGTTTCTTGGTCATGAGGAGGAGGAGTGGATCCAGAGGCGAGTGACCAAGATGGTAACAGGTCTATGGAATGAACATTATGAGAACAGATTGAAAATTTGTGGGTTACAGAAACTGGTTGATAGATGAAAAAGGGGTTATATGATTGAGACATACAAATTACTGAGAGGTTTTTACAAGATTAATTCAAAGGAAATTTTTTCAGAACATGTCTGGTGGCTGGAGAACTAGGGGCCATCCATGGAAACTGAGTAAATGTGTAGTTAGCAAGGGTGTTAGAACTAGAACTAGGTTTTTTGCTTGGACAGCGGTGAATGAGTGGAATAGGTTGCCAGAGTCTGTTGTGAGTACAATGACTGTAAATGAGTTCAAAGCAAAGTATGATGCACAAATGTTGGATGGTCTAGGGCAGGGGTCGGCAACCTTTTTGGAGCGAAGAGCCATTTTTAAAATTATATCTGTTAAAAAAAAAAAATAGGGAGCCACACGCAGTGATGAGCAACCAATGGTCTGTGGGCTACATGCGGCCCTCTCAGTTTTTTTTGTGCGGTCCACGGTTCGTTCTGTACAGCAGAATTAGTAAATTTTAATTAAAAATCTATTTTACGAATGTTGATATTTACATTGTGGATTTATTTGTGCAAGTTAAAAAATTAAAATATATCTAAATAACGGAAAATAAATTAATACTTTCTTATCAAAGAAAAAGAAAATATTCTTTATGCGGATCGAACAAGTATTTGATTTACTATTTAATTGCACATCACTGCTTTAAATTTAGAAACTATACTGAAAAATATTATAATTAAATTATTTATTCAAGTTTTTTTTACAGTAACACGTTATCATACTGTAAAACACAGGGGTGGCATGTCACACGAAATTACATGATATTTTTAAAAATTAAATAATAAAACAAAGATTTCCTCCTCCTTACTAAAACATATGTATAAAATCCAATAACATACCTATTACTTTAATTTTTTTAATTTAAAATATCTTCTTAGTGCGACTTTTGCTATTGAACTTCTTGGGATAGTTTCTCAATATGCAGCGAATAAGTCGTAATTTTCATTTTCAAACATGGCAAAAGACTCACATTGTTTAGTTGGTTTCTCATCTTACTTATAGCAATCTCAACTTACTTAAATAAAATTCATATTAGAAAATATTTGCTCACAGAAATATGTCGATCCAAAAATCGATAGAAGTCCAAATGAGTATGTTTTAAACTAAATGTAAGCGTCAGGTAAACAATTCCACATGTCAAATACAATCTGATCTTGCTTTTTAAGATCTTCTAATTCAGACCATTTGTGTTGTATTGCAAGGGTAGAATTTTGTCTTTCCAACTCCTCCAGGTCAGCTTCAAGATTTCTAAATTTTGAATTCCACAAAGCCTTGGTTTTCAGGTCCTCTAACTCAAGTTGAAATGCAGCCTCAGCAATTCCAGAAAAAGGTGAAAAATTTAATTCAGCAGGATTAATTTCAAGTGGTCGCAATAAAAATGACATAGTTGCCTTGTTCTTTCTAAACTCCTCAAATCTCCCATTAAATTCAGATCATATATTTACCGCAATTTCTTTGAAAAAGGTTAAGTTTATGGAATTATTATCAGCTTGTTCTTGGTGATATTTCTTCAATGAAGGAAAATGTAATAATGTGCCTTTCTCTAAGTCTGCCGCAAACAAATATAATTTTGTGCAAACGAAATCACTTCTTCTAAAAGCAAAACTGCTGTATTTCCCTTTCCCTGTAGTTTCTTATTTAGTGTGTTTAAATGGGAAGTCATATCCACCATAAAGTAGAAATTTTGTAACCAATGAGTATCTTCTAACTGTGCATATTCAAGGTCTTTTTGTCTTAGAAAACAACTTAACCTCACCAAGGCAGGTGGCAAATCACATGAACACCACACCTCTGGAAAGCCATCTTATTCTGTTATGCAAAAGAAGATAGGAATATTCGCAATTGATTTCTTTAAGAAGTTCACAAAATTGCCGATGATGTAGCAGTCTTGCCATTATTTTGTTAACAATTTCTACAACCAAATCCATCACTACTGTTATCTCTTTTGGAAAAGTTTGTGCACAAAGTATCTCTTGATGGATTATGCAGTGAAAGGAAAACACGTCATGAAAAATTTGTTTTTTAAATAAAGAAACAAAACCTTTTTTTGTATCTTTCATGCTCGGCATCCCATCGGTCGCAATAGATATTATTTTGTTAATATTAACACCCTTACTTTTCAAGCAAGTGGCAATAGCAGATTCAATGTCTTCTCCACGAGTTTGTCCTGTAAGTGGCAGTATATCGAGTAATTCTTCCTGAGGTCCCTGAGAGTTTATGTATCTACAAATAAGTACAATCTGTGCACTGTCATCCACAACACATGATTCGTCACAAGCAATGGAGAATCCTGGTTTTGAATTTAAATTTGTAACCTGCTGATTTGTTATATCTTCTGCCATTCGTATAGTTCTGTCCCTTACAATCTTAGCAGATAATGGCATGTCTTTTATTTTTGTAATTATTTCCGCTTTGTTTTTAAAATCGCAAAAGTGAAATTTGGGCATTTTAATAAGACATTCTTTCACATATTCGTCGTCCATAAAAGGTTTTCCTCATTTAACAACTTCTTGAGCGGCCACAAAACTAGCAATAGTTGTATTTCTTGATGCTTTTATCCATTTGGAAAATGAACATTTAGTTAGGTTTACTTTGCGTTGCAGCTCTTCTACTGCCTTTTTTCTTTCATCTCCCAGTGGATATGCTTTGTCAAATGTATTGTATTTATTTAAAAAATGTCTTAGTATATTTGATTTTTTATTGTTTGAAAGCTTTTCATGACATTAAACACACTGGAAATCCTGCTGTATTTGCTACAAATGAGTAGGTTTCGGTCCATTCACTTTTAAACTCCCGATTTTCTTGTTCTATCTTTCTCTTCTTTGCTGACATTTTAAATACTATAAAAATATTTTTATTTTGTTAATATTTAATTTAATGTTACAATATTTATGTTACATAACACAATCACCAGTAAATGAAAGCACTGCAATGTCCACTGCAAAACATTTACTTATTTTAACCAAGTGAGCAGATTTACAGACCACACCTGCACTATATGCGAAGACAATGAGAGCATTCAGACATGCAAGCGCTACCCTAGCGTGATGTATTTGGTTTAATAAATTAAAACAAATAAAACATAACTTAAGTCATTTTAATTGCAATTAAGACAGGGTATATGTGGAATTATCGTGCTGGCAAGTATGACAAGCTTAGGAGATTGCTTGGATCAGTGCCATGGCATGTACAACTGCAAGGGCTGGACGTCGATAGAGCATGGGAAGTGGTCAAGGAGCATTTACAGGAGGTTATGGCTGATTGTATACCTAGGGTCTGAATAGTAAAACAAGTAGGGGTTAAATGGATGAATAACACCATTAAGCTTGAGCTGCAAAAAAAGAAACAACTGTGGTGGGAATTTAAAGAAAGGGGTGACCCGCAGGCACACGAATGGTATAAAGTGCAAGCCAGAAGGGTAACGAGTGTGGTAAAAAAAGCAAAAGCGGATTATGAAAGGAAACTAGCTATGCAAGCAAAAGAGAATCCCAAACAGTTCTTTCAATATGCTGCAAGCAAGAAAAAACTGTACATGGCAAAATGATTTTAAGGAATGACGATGGTAAGGAGGTCACTGAATCAGTCGATATAGTGGAGTTACTGAGCGCGCACTTTGCAAAAGTATATCATCCAGGTGGTGACATTGAAGAAATGAAGGAACCATTAGTTTATACGGGAATTGTGATGAATGAAGTGGAGGTGAATAGTCTATTACAGAACCTTAATGTGAATACATCTGTGGGATTGGATGGTATACCGGCACAGGTCTTGCGTGAAGCGGCTAAGGAATTATCACTGCCCTTTACCATGTTGTTTAATCTGAGTCTCGGGTCTGGTTTAGTCCCGAAGGTGTGGAAAGAGGAGAAAATAGTTTCAATAGCTGCATAAAGGAGGATCCAACACTATGGTTGCAAATTACCAACCGATCAGCATATCAGGAGTCGTTGTCAAGGTCTTGGAGAAAGTAGTCAAGGGAAAAATACAGGAATGGATTGATGAAAATGAGATACTGTATAGGGGGACAGCATGGCTTTGTGAAGGGTAGATCATGCCTCAGTAACTTGCTCAAGTTTTACAACAAGGTGACGGCTGAAACTGGATAAGGGTAATGGGTTTACAGTGATACTGCTGGACCTGGCAAAGGCATTTGACAGGATACCACACGGAATTCTAATCTGTAAACTACAACATATGGGAATGGATATAGGGTTGGTGAGATGGATAGATGGGTGGTTGATGGAGAGATATCAAAGAGTGGAGTCTAAAAGATGGCCTATGACTAGTGGGGTGCCACAGGGTTCTGTTCTTGGACCACTGCTGTTTAATCTGTTCATTAACGATATAGGGAAGGATCTAAGTAGAACAGCTCATTTGTTCACTGATGATGCAAAGTTGGGTAGGGCGACAGTGAATGCAGAAGATGTCAAAATCTTGCACGATTACTTGGATAGATTGGAGTTCTGGGCTAAGGAGAATGGATGTCAATTTAATGTGACAAAATGTAAGGTTATGCATTTTGGGGTGAAAAGATTAGCAGCAATATACCACATTGGTGGAACTGTACTCCAGGAGATTGATGAGGCCAGGGACTTGGGAGTGTTGGTGGATAAGGAGATGAAGTTTAGGGGGCACATTGCAAAAGTAGCTAAATCAGCTCATCAACTCACTTGGTTGTTGAAAAATACCTTGACAAGCAGAGACAAGCAAGTTATTGTACCTCTGTACACTGCCTTGATAAGACCTCATCTCGACTACTGTGCCCAGATTTGGTCACCTCGGTTCCTTCTTGATGGGGAGGAGGTGGAGAGGATCCAGAGGCGAGTGACTAAGATGATAGCAGGTCTATGGAATGAACCATATGAGAACAGGTTGAAGATTTGTGGGTTGCAAAAATTGGTTGATAGGCAGCAAAGGGGGGTGATATGATTGAGACATTCAAATTGCTAAAGGGATTCTATAGGATTAATTCAGAGGATACTGGTGGTGGGAGAACTAGGGGGACACCTATGGAAGCTGGGCAAGAGTGTGGTTAGCAGGGGTGTTAGAGCTGGGTTCTTTACTTTTAGAGTGGTAAATGAGCGGAATAAGCTGCCAGAGTCTGTTGTGGGTGCCTATGACGGTGAGTGAGTTTAAGGCAAGATATGATAGGTACTGTGAGAATGTCATATAGTTGTGTGGACATGATGTTTATGGCCTCCCTCGATGAGCCTAAGGACTCCCTGGAGTCGCCCGAAATAATAATAATAATAATAATAATAATAATAATTGGCATGAATAATTAAAACAAATATTTGACAAATCTGTGGGTTTATGAATTCTTGCATTATCCATGATAATCCAAGACGAATGTAAAGGAGTATCATGTATGATTTCAAAGAGTTCAAACATGTTCGAGCTTACCTGTGTAGCCCATTTGGTTGAATACTATAGTGGCATTTCCCTTATCTGCTTTGGTGATTACGATTTCTTTATTTTTAGTGGTCTTCCTTTGGTGAGAACACAAGCTACATCCAGTCTAATATTGTTGGTGATGTGGTTTGGAAGGTGGCAGATTCCCGCATTTAATCTAGATCATTATATCCTTGGCCGGTATTTTTCTGGGTGCAATGGCAAAGTTGTGGCCACGTGAAAGAGCGATGAGTGCTGCAGGCTTCAACATAACTGAAGAAAGGTTGACTACAGTGTTGGTTGGAAGTTTCGGTTCGGAGGTCGAGTTCTTTTTTAATATATTATTATTATTATTATGTAACACCTCTAAGGAGTCCAAAGACTCATCGAGGGAGGGCACCTTTCTCCACCAACCACAACTACCTCCATCATATACACCAATGCCATCTACCGCCACCACTAGTATTTTCACAGACAATTGCAAACATCCATGCCCACAGCGGGATTTGAACTTGCAGCCTTTTGGCTGCAGAGCAGATATGCTAACCACTCGGCCAACCAGGCCGGCCAAAGAGTCCATATATATGGACTCTTTTTAATATATATATATATATATATGGACTCCCAAAAATACATAGAGAAAATGTGCCATTACATCCCATAGCAGATGGCATTGATTCCCCCATATACAAATTAGATAAACATTTGGCCAAAGCACACACACTATACTGGCAACACACATTCATACATAAAAAACTCAGCGTACTTCAAGGCCAGCATAGAAAACCTTACACTCCAACATATTGACATAATGGTCAGTTTTGACATCTACTCCTTATTCACAAATGTCCCACTCAAGGAAACCTTAGAGCTAATCCAAGCTAAATTTCCTCCTGATATCTCAGCCCTATTTCAGTTCACAATGGACTCAGGCTATTTCGTTTGGCAGGGAATATTCTACAAATAAACAGAGGGGACAGCCATGGGTTCACCACTCTCCTTTGGCCAACTTCTTTATGGAGACTTTTGAAGAGAAAGCCTTAAACTCTGCCCCACAAAAACTAACCATATGGCTTTGCTACGTTGATGACATGTTCGCCATTTGGCCACATGGCTCTGATACACTCCTCTCCTTCTTAACACACTTAAACAACCAATACCCCCCCCCCCCCCCCAGAATCAAGTTCACCCTGGAAAAAGAGGAAAACAACAGCCTCCCTTTCCTAGACATACCCGCCAGCCTGATGGAACCTTGGTTTTCTCAGTTTATAGAAAACCCACCCGTACAGGCAGATACATTCATCAACAATCCCTCCCCCCCACCATACAACAATATGGAGTTATTAAGACACTACACAATAGGGCTAAACTAATCTGTTCAAATAACAATGCCCTAACCACTGAACTAAATCACATCCTCAACACTTTCTCAGCCAATGGCTTCCCCCCCCCCCAAAAAAAATCCAATAAATATTGAAACCAGTAAACCACAACACCCCCCCCCCCTCACAACAACGATTACTCTAAATCCATCACTATTCCCTACATCCAAGGCACCTCGGAAAAAATTACCAAAATCTTAAAAAAACATGATTTGACCGCTTGTTACAGACCATATAGAAAATTGGCATCCCTTATCCGCTCCACTAAGGACCAACCACTTCCCCTCAACCTACCTGGTGTATACCAGGTCCCTTGCAGCTGTAAGCTGTCCTACTTTGGCCAAACAGGAAGGACAGCGAATATCAGAATTTCAGAACACAAGGACTACATCTGTTTTCACCAGTATAGCCACTCTGGTCTTACAGACCTCTGGATACATGCCACAGAATACAGTGGAAGAAAGCCACAATAATACACCATTGCAAGTTCAAATTTGAAAGACTTTTCATGGAATCAGCCTCAGCCCTAAGAAACATGCCACAACCCAACAAATTTGGTTGCATGAGACTGCCCCAAATTTGGGAGATGTACATCAGGAGACCTTCAGCCCAATGGCCAAGAATACCCACATAGCCTGCTAGGGGACACCATGAGGACTTTTAGGAGAAACAATAGCTTCGTGCTTTGTCCTCATTTACTGTGTGTAGTGCCTGCGTGCACGTGTCTTTATTTTAAGTTCCTTTGAAGATGACAATGTGACATTGCCAAAATATATATTAAAGTTTAATTTAATTTATATTCTAGTGTAAGTTGTGAATTCCTTAAGTTAATTAATAATCATGTATAATCAATATAAGCCTTTCTACGAGAGAAAAGGACACATTTATGCAAATTAAAGCAAACACTTTTATTTGCCAGATATTTCAACCTGAAAATAACAGGTCATCCTTAGTGGAAGGCAGACTTATCAAAAAGACCAATTAGTAATCTCAGGAGTGATGGGTAAAATTGGAAAAGTTGGCTAAAAATAAAATTCAGGAATAGGTAGATTGTAAAAGGTAGGTCCTGTCTTATCAATTTATTCACATTTTATATAAAGTGACTTTTATAAAGTATAATTGGATAAAGGAAATGTTTACATCATAATGCTGCTGGATTTTGCAAAAGCATTTGACAAAACACTGCATGGAAAACTATTATATAATCTGAAGCAAATGGGAATGGATATATGGTTAGTTACATGGGAGAGGTGGGGGGGGGGAAGACTGATAGACAGGCATCATGGAGTATTGTATCATGGAGGAATCATAGTAAACAAAGGTGACTAGGTGAGTGCCATAGGACCCTGCACTAGAGTAAGTGCCACTACTCTAATATGTATATTAATGATATAGGGAAAGATTTATTACTATTAGCATCTGATCTCCATGGTCAGATGTTAAGAGTCATTTAAGGGGAGATATTCAAATATTTGCAGATTATGCAAAGCAAGAGAGTGCAATAGTCGATAAAGATGATGTAAATATCCTGCAGGATGATTTAAATAAATTGGCATTATGGACAAAGGACTAGTTTATTGTACAATGAAACCTGTGGAAAATTCATGACTAAACAAACACATGTAATAACCACAGTAATAAGTTTTAATAAGTAAATATTTCATCCTAAGTATCAAAGGACATTGTCAGTACAGTTATTTCAAACAATACTAGGAATAACATACAGTTAGGGCACATGATTACAATTGAATCCCAATATGTGTGCAGTAGCATGATATAGAATTAAATTAAAATATATCTGGAGGGAAAAAAAAATAGATTACATTAAAATAAGATTACATTAAAACATATATAAAAATTATTATTTTACGCAATTTTGTATGACAATTTCCTATACTTTAATACCTTAATTTGTTAAATCAATCTAAGAATAATAACAACAAATTACTGACCGAAAAATGGATTTTCAACTCATCTAACCGTCCACTAACAGAAGATGAATTAAATGTTCTAGCAAGAGGTCATAAGTTTGCCATTTCACCTAAATGCTTTCCATATTTAGATTTTATATACGACATTGAAAGAAACATCGGCCATCTTTCCAGTACTGAAGCCAATAGACTTCGCTTCGAAATAACCAAAATAATCTACGATGTCAAACTTCGGACTTGAATATCTCACCATCAGAATTGAAAGCTCTTACCGCCTTAAAACATAATAAGACATAATCATCACCAGAGCCGACAAGGGAAATACCACTGTAGTTCTAGATATCATATCATATGACCGAAAAATGAATTTACTATTCCGAGAACAAAAAAGACAGCTCAAGAAACTCAACAAGTTACTCGGTGAAACCACTTCCTTAGATAAAGAAATAATAAAAAAACTCAGGACATACCATGCTAGGCCTCCTAGAATATATGGTTTACCTAAGCTTCACAAGAATAACGTTCCGCTCAGACCCATTGTGGATTCTATTAGCAGCCCGACTTACAAATTATCAAGATTTTTTATCTAACCTTCTCCGTCCTCATATAGGTCACTCAGCCTCATCAATTAAAAATTCAACAGAGTTTCATGCAAAAATAAAAGACATTCAACTGTTGGAAACTGATATGCTAATTAGCTTCGACATTGTCTCCCTCTTCACTAATATTCCCCATAAGGAAACAGTGGACTTGTTAACTCAAAAATTTCCATCTGATATTGTTGAATTATTCAAATTTGTTATTACATCTGGTTACTTCACTTGGAAAGAGAAAATTTACAAGCAAGAGGAAGGAACAGCAACGGGGTTTCCCTTATCAACAAAATTAGCCAACCTGATTTTAGAATACCTTGAAGAAAAAATTTTCAGGTTTAAACCCAAATTAAAAATTTGGCTACGATATGTTGATGAAGTCTTTGCTGTCTGGGGTCATTCCAAAAAGAATGTTTCTAGATAAAATAAACTTTCTTCATCCTTGCATCAAATTCACGCTAGAAAAAGAATCTCCACAGGGTATCTCCTTTCTGGATTACACATCCAAAGGAAAGAAGATGGTGCCATCTCCACTTCTATCGCAAGCCGACATTTTTAGGTCACTACATTCACAATTCTTCTGCTCATCATCCATCTCAAAAATTTGGCATCATTAAATCATTAGTAACCAGAGAACACAGATTCTGCTCCTCTGAAGAATCTCTAAACAAAGAATCGGAAATAATCAAAAATACAGCCATACTAAATGGATACAATCTTAAAACAACTCAAAAAATCATCAGTCACTTCCCCACACATCAACCTAGACAAGAACAAGCCTGCAGGATTCCCATTCCTTATGTCAAAGGCATCTCCAAACGTCTTTCAAAAATTATGAAGAAATACAAACTTGCTACTACCTACAAACCACTCAACCAGATCTACAACTTGTTACCTTCTCTTAAAGACAAACTCTCACTGCTGATGCTACCTGGCATGTACGAGGTTCCATGCTCCTGTAAATTGTCTTACTATGGACAGACAGGTAGATCTGTTCATAAACGCATTTCGGAACATCAAGACCATATCCGTCTTATCAACCCGCAGAAATCTGGCCTCGCTCAACACGGAGTTGAAAACCCAAACCATAGGATCCATTGGAAAAAGACCAAACTTCTACGTAGATCTTTATATAAACATTCATGTTTATATAAAGAAAGTGCTGAAGCCCTACTTCACAGACCAAATCTAAACCGTAATGACGTTCTTGCTATTCCTAAAGTATGGGAAATTGTCATACAAAATTGCATAAAATAATAATTTTTATATATGTTATCTTATTTTAATGTAATCTATTTTTTTTCCCCTCCAGATCTATTTTAATTTAATTCTATAACACACTACTGCACACATATTGGGATTCCATTGTAATCATGTACCCTAACTGTATGTTATTCCTAGTATTATTTGAATTAACTGTACTGATGATGTCCTTTGATATTAGGATGAAATATTTACTTATTAAAACTTATTACTGTGGTTATTACATGTGTTTGTTTAGTCGTTAAAGGACTAGTTGTCAATTTAATGTTGCAAAATGTTAGGTTATGCACTTCGGGATGAAAAGATTATATACTTTGTATCATTCGATGGTACTGGATAAGGCTTGAGGTTTATGGATAATAGTGGATACACCGTTCGACTAATGCTAGGTTTCTACAAGGTTCTGTTCTCTCACCAATCCTCTTCTTTCTATATATCAAGTACCTACTTCAGTTGACCTCCGACCCAATACACAGTTTTGCAAATAGATGGAAACTGGCCTATATTTTACTCATTCCCAAGAAGGGCACACTCCCATCTATACTGCTCAAAACAATTAGAGGATATTCTTGTTATTTTTGTTAAAATTATTTCACTAAAATGTATAATTTGTTAAATTATTTGTAATATCAATTATTTAAACAATATCTCATCAATTACACCCTATCCATAAGCAAATATTTATTCATGTATAAACTACCTAGTTATAATTATTTGCAGAAATTTATAATTATCTGACAGAAACTAAAACATCCCCTAATTGTTTTGAGCAGTGTAATTACTGCCCTATCTCACTCACTTATCTAAAGTAATGGAGAAAACCATCAATTCCCAACTCCTACACTACCTTGAAGGTACCTAGCTAATAAATGACCATTAGTATGGATTTCATCACTACCGATCAACAGGAAATCTACTCACATATATCTCCCATCTCTGAACAAATAACATGAAGAAGTTTGGGGAATCTCAACTGGTGCACTTGATATCGCCAAAGCTTTTGACCAGGTCTGGCACAAAGGCTTACTAAGCAAACTTGTTTGAATACCAGATTTCTGTTTTACTAATTACATAATTAGTGCCTTCTTGTTAGTGGTATTGAACTTTCATCCACCAAAACCAGAGAAGGTTGTATTCATTAAAAAGTCATAATTAGAATGGTTTCAGTATCTTTCCACCACTCTATCTATCACTCGTACCTTAGTTACTTGCCATCTTGTTTCTTGAGAACTGACATTGTCTGCATATTTTTCAGGTTGTAATCAACTCTTACAGGAACAGGTCTTTTGCTCCTGTGGCAGAGTTTACAGTCTCTCTTATGAAGCTATGGCCTTAAGAGAGAAAAAGACAGGAAAGATGAAGTGAGTGGTCTGTCCTGAAGGAGATGGGGGGGGTTGAATAATTATAGATCATATAGGATTTTCCTATTTAATTTTACTTTTAAGGGTCTCTCTCCAGTTTTGGGAGACAGTTTCCCAAAAGTGGATTCTGGCAACTCAATGGACTAGACAGTATTGTCTTTTATAATTTGTTTGGTGTTTTTCCTTACTGTTAATGTTTTTGCCTATGTTATATAATTTTATTTTAAGTTATTTTAATTTATTTTTTTATATATTTAGTTTTTATTTTGATTTTTTATTTATTTTTTTAAATTTAATTATTTAATTTATTATTTATTTAATAATTATTTAATTATTATTTTTTGATTAAGGGATAATGATAACTAGCATTTCTTCTCTGCATCCGGAGAGTTGCTCAGATGTTGATTATTTGGGAATTTTGAATAATTATTTTCATTCCCATACCTCTGCATTAACATTGGTTATTAGGTGTATGTCAGAGGCTTGGGGAGAACACTTCTCTGAAAGTGATAGAGATATTGGTGCCTGGTTAACATATGCTCTGGTAGCATTATTTAAGAGTATAGTACCATAGGCTTTAAGTAAATAATGAACCTAAGAGGTTGATTAAACCTGAGTATGGGGGCCAGGCTAACATAAAGATCTGTTTAGGATTAAATTATAATCAATTGTAAAAGTGAGAATTTTTGGGGATAAAAAAAAATAAAATAAAAAATAAAAAATAAAATAAAATAAATAAAAAAATAAAAATAAATAAAAACAATGAGGGTTGTTGTGGCCATTTTGTTTACTTTTCTTGGAATCGATCATGGGAGTTTCAGAATGGTACTGCTTTCAGATAGGTAGCATAATGCAGGTGGGGAACGCCACCTTTTCCTGAAAAGATTTGGTCCCAGTTCTGCTAACTGTAGTCTCATTAAATATCCTCTATTGTTTTCTTTTGTTTTTGATATGTTACAATATTCCTGATTTTCCAAATGTGATATGTGATATTTAATTTCAATTAGTAGGTAGAATAGTTGATTTTTCAAGCTTCCTTTCCCCTGGTAGTGCAGGTATAGTGCTTGTTCCTTCCTGAGTGTGGAGACGTTGAAGGTGCTGCTTACATTAGCCCATATTGGTGTTGCCACTGTGCATTCATAGAACAGGTGTTCTTGGGTTTCTTGTAGGGTGCAAAAGGCACGATTTGCACTTTGAAGTATTCTCCATTTCAGGAGTTTTGCGTTTACTGATAAGATGTTGTGTAACATCCTCCAGTTAAAATTGTGTCTGGATGGGTAGGTGTACTTGAAGTAACAGTGTTTCCATTTTTCCTTTTCTTAGGGGGGAAGTGTGTGTGTCTGTTGGAATGTTACTAATTGCCTGTAATATGTCCTCTTTTTTTAGTTCTTGAAGTGTTGTTTGTTCTTCTTTGTGGTGATGATTCTTGCTTGTCTAGATATGGTTCTGTAGTATTCTGATGAAATTTTTGCCTTTTCACCACTGTGGGTTTGGCCTGTGAACATTTTGTACTTTACTCCTAGCTAGTACTGGCACATTTCATGGGAAGGGTGTGCAGTTTGCATAATCTTAATTACCTGCATAATTTTCTCTACTGAAAGCATATCTGTTATTCTTGGGATATTCAGACCCCCCCCCCCTGTTCCTTTCTTTGGGCCAATTTGTCTTGCTAAGTCTTGCTTGGCTTACTAAGCAAACTCCCATCATTTGGTCTGTCTCAGGACTTCTGCAGTTGGACTGTCAGCTTTCTGTCTGGATGCACACTATATGTGATGGTAGACAGTTCCTTATCCTCTCACCATTCAACTAATGCAGGAGTTCCAAAAGGTTCTGTTCTCTCACCAACCCTCTCCCTTCTATGTAACAATGACCTACTTCAGTTGACCTCCAACCCAATACACAGTTTTAATGACAGCACATTGCACAATTTGATAAACCTTACTGTACACAACTCACCTCAACCTACAGAACATCAACCACTACCGTCCTCAATTCTGATCTCCAAGCCATCTTCCAATGAGGCTCAGATAACCTTGTATTTCAATGCTAGTAAAACCCAGTTCTGTCTTATTTCTCACAAAAAAAAAAAACATTTTCTCCCAGTATTATTTTTGATAACGCTCAAATTTCCACACAAGATGAGATTTCTCTTCTTGGAATTACCTTGACATCAAGCATCTCTTGGCAAAAACACATCACAACCATTGCATCCTCAGCTTCTAAAAAATTAGGATTTCTCTTTCGCTCAAGACGTTACTTCACCTCTGAACAACTGTTAACCTTATAGAAATCACAAATCTGCCCCAGCTATTGAATACTGCTCTCACATTTGGAGTGAAGGCTGCCAAGAGCTCTCTCTCAAAATGCTTGACTCAATACAGAGGAGGACAAATAGATTGATTAATAACCCACCTCTTACCAACTCACTTCTCCCACTTTTGCACAGGCATTTGGTTTCTGCAGTATGTGTATTCTATAAATATTTCCATGGCAAATGTTCATATGAAATAGCATCAATAATTCCCCTACTCACTACTAAGCCCATTGGAACATGTGTGGCAGCTGCCCAACATCACTTTACAATACACTTTGAAACCCACAGAACAAATTTCTTTTCCTCCTCCTCCTCCATCCCTGCTACTGATGTATTGTGGAACAATCTTCCTCTTTATGTGTTTCTCAAGGAAAACAATATACAGGCTTTTAAATTAAATATAAACAAGTTTCTTCTCGCCAGCAGAGGCGAGCATCATCGTGATGTAAAATTTGCGTGACTCCCATTTCATCCCCCTTCCAGTGACGTCACATCTGGTTGCGAACAGAGACAAGGTGCCTACTCACACATCAGTGTGTCCGCTGCGGTCACCCGTAGACTTCCATGTTAAAGACACGACCATTGGAAGGGAAAGAGTTCGATTATCGAAATGGATTAATTCCAAAATGGATTAATTCCAGTAATGAGTGACAGTTTTATTGAGATGTGCCATTACCACTAAAAGGTAAGACCACTAAAAAGTAAGAAATTGCATCATATGCAAATTTTCAAATTTCCAAGGGAATGCAGAACCGCCACGTTTTGTCAAAAATTTTAGCTTCATGCTGAACTATAGTTATTGTAATTCTTTCTCTGATTCAAAATCGCTGAAAAAAATCACCTTACAAGTATTATCTAGAACAGTGCTTCCCAAACTTCTAGATGTCAGGGCCCCCTTTGCAAAAATTAAAATATTTCATGGCACCCCCCCCTCGAAAAAAAAATCGTAATAGAGAGATATATTATTATAATATTTATTGTATTTATATTCAATACAAAACATACACAGCGAATACTGCAAAAATCAAATGCATATATTACATTTTTTGCCTCTTACCGTTTGGTTCTGAAGACGATGCGGGCTGTTCTCGTAAAATATGAAATACTGTCCTTTTTTTTGAGTCTGTTTCTGCTTCTTCTGATTGTTCGCGGGAATTTTTTTTAATTTTTTATCAGCCACTTATCCATCTCAGGGTTAAATTTTTTAACATAGAATAGATCAAATAATATCACCACTTACCGATACTGGCACACCACAGACTGATGACATGAAATTAGTGAATATTACCTGAATAAGTAAATCCCTGGACCAGGAACATTTTTCTCTTTTGTGATTTTTCTCCCTTTACGGTAATTAAGCCTAACGCGAAACAGACAGCAAAGGCGGGTTATTAAAACGTGCATATGATTGGTGCGGTATTAACAAAAGATTGCGCAACCGAAAGATAAAAGCATAGCTGACAATTGAGTTGAAATGCTAACTCTCTTCAACTGAATTCCATATGTGAAACTGCCATAACATTCATTATATATATATATATATATTACTTAGTTTTAACACTTTTACGAATTTTAACACGTTCAGTTGAATTTTATTGCTGCCTTGGGAAATCGAACTCACACACATCTAATTAATAACAATAGTTTTTAGTTAGATACTGTGTTTGCCCATGCAACATATGGTTTTGTTTCAGTCTATATAGCATAGTTTCTGTATGAAGGGACCATTATTCATTAATTAGTGTGCTTTTATCCCAGTTGTCTCTAATTGCACTATTTGTTGAGAAATATATTACACAGACTCCTCATAACTTATTCACTGGCATAATAAAAGTACTTGTTTTTATTGCCTCTGCAGCATAGTGGGAGGGGTGTTGTTTACCACTGCAAGCGAGTTACTATCTCCCTACATGAACTTGTTTAAGCTTTTTTTCATGTGTGAAGTATATGCGAAACTTTTATTGGTAACAGAAAACTAGCTCGGATGACAGTGATAATATAAAACGAGTTTTGATATGTATATAAAGTCAATATCAACAGTCCCTGATTACGAACGTGTGACGAAAGGGACAGGAAGATTTGGAGCTTCCCTGGAGAGCATTCAAAGTAAATACAATTAACCACTGTTTTGAAATGAAACATATGAATAAGCAATATTTACTAATATCCATTAAGTGCTGAAATATGCAGGAAGCAAAGTTTGTGAACCAACACCAATGTGTGAATTTTTCCATTAAAATATAAAAAATAGCAAAAAAGAAATAATAAATAATAAAAGTTAAATACGTTTCTTTTAAAATAAAAAAAAAATCTACTTAGTCTTAAAAGATTTTAAATTTATTTTCATTATTTCATGGCCCCCCTCAACAAAACCTATGGCCCCCAAGGGGGCCGTGGCCCACAGTTTGGGAAGCGCTGATCTAGAAGAGTATAACCTGTTTTTGTCAGGTGACAAAATTCTCCTTTTCATTAACATCAATTTTGTCAACAAGGCATTTCTATAATTCTTCTACTACTGCAACTTCTTTTCCTTTGAAATGTCTTTTGCTCTGCATTTCTGGGATCAAAGTTAGGTTGAAACCCTTTTCAGTGTAAAATTCATTTTTTAGTGATTAATATGGCTATCACATTAATATGGCTATCAAATCTACTTAGTCTTAAAAGATTTTAAATTTATTTTCATTATTTCATGGCCCCCCTCAACAAAACCTATGGCCCCCAAGGGGGCCGTGGCCCACAGTTTGGGAAGCGCTGATCTAGAAGAGTATAACCTGTTTTTGTCAGGTGACAAAATTCTCCTTTTCATTAACATCAATTTTGTCAACAAGGCATTTCTATAATTCTTCTACTACTGCAACTTCTTTTCCTTTGAAATGTCTTTTGCTCTGCATTTCTGGGATCAAAGTTAGGTTGAAACCCTTTTCAGTGTAAAATTCATTTTTTAGTGATTAATATGGCTATCACATAGAATCAACACTGTTCATGTAGATGTCACTATGTGCTTTCCACAAGTAATATATAAGAAATATTACATTTGGAAAATGCAATTATATATTATATTACAAAACATATTATCTCTGGCAAAGCAGCAACAGGTATAAATATCTGTAGGAAACACCAGATATCAGTAGTACATAGTACAAAACTATACACACACATATGCTGCTTGGAGAGAAGTCAACAGACACCATAGTGTGAGGAACAAACAAGCCATGGCACCTGCCTTAACGAGATGTAGGATCTCCTTTTGCTATGATGACTGCAGCAATCCTACAAGGCATACTTTCCACAAGTGTATGATAGCAATTAAAGGGAATTTTGGACCATTCTTCCTGCTGGCATGTAATGAGGTCCTAGACTGTTGTGGGACAAAGTCCCTCGCCCTCCCTTGACACTCCAGTTCATACCACAAATGTTCAGTAAGGGTTCTGTGAAGGTGAGTCAAGCATGGTGACATTCATATCCACAAACCATGCAGTTACAGCAGCCACCTTATGACATGGTGTACTGTCTTGCTGACAGAGACAATGGTCAGTTCCGTAGAAACAAAACAAAGTAGGAAGCACTGCATTCTCCAGAATGTCAAATACTTCTCAAAGTTCAATGCTTGTGCACTACAAACAGAGGTCCAAGGCCAAACCAGACCATACCATGACACCACCACTTCAGAATTTCATAGTTTGGGTTGCGCACTCTGGTTAAAGACTTCACCGGGCATCCGCCACACCTGTCCATCTGCTTGGTAAATGGTGTAGCATGAGTCATCACTCCATAACACAGCTTTTCAAGTTTCTACATCCCAGTGAACACGATCTTTGCACCACTGAAGACAGCACATGCTGATTCGGGTAATGGAGAGATTCCATATTGGAGTCCTACCATGAAAACACGTTGTTTGCCACAGTTCTCAATGATTTTTTGCAGATTCATGTTCCAGTTGATGCTTGAAACTCCACATTCAACATGTTGGCTGGCGAATGGCAGCTTTTACATATTACCCTGTGTAGCACCCTATGGTCACATCTGGAGAGTGTAGTGGTTGTCCACTGTGGGTAGCACTTGCAGTGTTGGCTCCCTGCACTTCCATTTCAGTATAGTATCCCTGATTGTTGACTTGGGATGGTCCAATATGTCAACAATTTGCCAAACAGATTGGTCTGCAACATGATATCCTATCACAACGCCTCTTTGAAACTCCATTAGTTCCCATCTTGCAGTCATTTCACCCAGTTGCACTGACTTGGAGCATCATATTAAATCAATTTTATACCAGGTACAAACATGTGACTCATTACATGGGACAATACACCTTGCCCATGGGGGTGTCCTTTAACTTCTTTCTAAGCAGTATAGTCACAAGGATAAATAGAATTAAAAGAATAAATTTTTATTGGTCAAATATTTCAATCTAAAATATTTGGAATTTGCCTATTTCACTGATGGCACTTCCAATTTGGATACTTATTCAAGAACAGTGCTGAAGCCCTACTGCATTATTGGAGCTTGAAACAAAATGGCTGACTACCTCTCCATTCCAAAAAACTGGGAAAGCCTCATTTTTATCAGTTTCAATAGTTTTTTTCATCTGTAAACTAATTACTGCACCTCATCCACATTGCATTGTTCCTTTTTTTATATCATCATGCAGTTCACACTGTTTTTTAAATAATACTCCATTCTTAACATTTTATTTGTACAGATAAGCCTGCCTGCTACATTTTCCTCAGTAGACTTATCCACGCGGTTAGCCTAGTGGCTATGCGCTTTGCAACCATATGCCTGGGGAAGGAGTGTCCTAGGTTCGATTCCCGTCGGTGACGTGAGGAGCTGAAGGATCTTCCTCAGCCATAGCCAAGTTAGCCAGTCTTGGGCGTGGACAGCAGGGTTTTTTCCCCAGTTTATTCTGGGGTTTTTCATCTCGCAAAGCAGGCAAACTGGCCTTGAGAACTCAACACTACAGGCCATAGGATACACCGGGGCATAAGGCTGACCACTTTATCCTGTAAACGGAGTGAGGTCCGATGATCAATGGACCCTCGACACCGCAAGGTAAAAGAGGGTATAAGGAAGATGAGATGATGAAGAAGATGATGACTTATTTGTGCTGTTTTAATTCCAATAAATCTTATGAAAGTCATGCAGAAGTCATATTTCCATATACAAATAGTCGTGTCATCCAAATATAGTAATGCAGAAGTCATATTTCTATGATTTCTGTATTGGTATCACACTTCTGGGTCTGGCTCCCACTGATGAGACCTCAATAAAGGTTGAAACTGGTCTGGGTACTGGCCCTTCCCATAATGCATGGCATTATACATGTCCATAAGGATATGTGCTTTGCATTATGGGACAAAGACAAGTGATGTGAAGTCATCAGTCTCTATATATAAGTAGCCCAGTCATGAAGTTACTTCACGTGCAAACTTTGTTTGCTTACACTTAGATAAAGGATTAAATCAAGAATATAACTTCTTGGCATCTTTAATTCTTAGTTGTAAAACAATGTAAAATGTAAAAAGATGAAAAAGTTCATAAAACTTTAAATTAAAAAACAAGGCATTAAAGAGGATATATATATATATATATATATATATATATATATATATATATATATATATATATATCAGCTACCACCTTTTATTCCCCTATAAGGAATACACAAGGTTGTTTTAGCCGTATCTAACTTTTGGAGACTCAGGAGGCAGTTCAATCTCCAACAGTAGTCAATCAGAGATATCTGGCCCAAGACTATCACTAATTATACATATCATCCAGTGAAGAGAGGCAGCTGACAAGTGCCACCATCTCGCAGTTCCTAATTCTAAACATTATGTTCAGCGTCTGGAAATAGTGTGGATTCTATGTTCAATTTTCTTGAGTTTACAGGATCAAAAACCTGAGTTTTTGGGTGAAAAAAACCCACCTCCTAATGCCAGAGATCTACCTAACTCAGGACCAGTTGAAAAAAAAAAAAAAAAGGATTTCTAAAGGTTCCTCTAGTTGGTGACTAGATTTAAACTTATGACACACACTTTCTTCAGGCAGTCTAGCATCGTGGAAGCACATGCCAATTCCACTGAACTACACAGACATCCTTTATATATATATATATATATATTTTTTTTTATTATTTTAAAAACATAGATTTAATGACTTAAAAAACTGAGATAACTTATAAAGATTTTAATGAGAATTAAAATTTTAATTTTCATTAAAATCTTTAAAAGTTATCTCGGTTTTTTAAGTCATTAAATCTATGTTTTAAAATGTATCACAACAACCGAGTAAAAGCCTATGATCACACACACACACATACATATATATATGTTATGGTTAAAGTGAATAATTTACAAGAATTAATCACTTTAACCAATTAAAGTGAATAATTCCTAGAGGAGTCTGGTAAATGTAATAAAAACATGTTTATAGGTTTTATATATAGGTTTTCATTCTCAATAGAAATTATAACAGCTTAGGTTAGGTTAGTTTATAATGAAAAATGTAAGGAAAGTACTTCTTTTGCACTCAATGAAATCGGATATCATTATAAACTAACCTAACCTAGCTTTTATCGGTTGGAAATCATTATAACCTAACCTTTATTGGTTAGGTTAGTTTATAATGAAAAAAGTAAGGAAAGTACTTCTTTTGCACTCAATGAAATCAGAAATCATTATAAACTAACCTAACCTAACCAACTTAACCTAAACTAACCTGGATGTCGCATGTCGAACCAGAGTGTAGTTGTAGTTTATCGTGGGCAGATTAATGGGGATGAAAGATAAATGTTGTTGTGGGCCTAGCTTAATGATTGCTGGCAGATAAATAGGGATAACAAATAAAAGTTATTGTAGGCAGATGAATGGGGATAATAGATAAACGTCATTGCTGTACCTCTTTCTTCATCAATGGAGAAAATCACTGATCAGGTCCCCTCTGATTTATCTATAATCCCCATTCATCAGCCCTCAACAACTTTTAATTGTTATCTTCATTTATCTGCCTGCAATCATTAAGCTCGTCCCACAACACCGTTTATCTTTTATCTCCATTAATCTGCACACGACAAACTATGACTACACTCTGGTTTGACATGCGACATCCAGGTTAGTTTACGTTAGGTTAGTTTATAATGATTTCTGATTTCATTGAGTGCAAAAGAAGTACTTTCCTTACCTTTTCCATTATAAACTAACGTAACCTAACCTAAGCTGTGATAATTTCTATTGAGAATGAAAACCTATATATAAAACCTATAAACATGTTTTTATTACATTTACCAGACTCCTCTAGGAATTATTCACTTTAACCGGTAATTATTAATAATAACCGGATTTATCACTTTAACCGTGACATATATATATATATATATATATTAAAGAATAAATTTTAAATGACTTTAAACCGAGACAAAATATTAAATTAAAATTAAATAAATAAACTTTATTTATTAAAAAAAACAAGGTAAAAAATTTTCTACATCTATCTCTCATCCTGAGATTTTTATTTAATAAGGTCAAAGCACCTTATGGTAACTTATGTTGGTAAAATATTTATAAGCTCTGTATTACTTGAAACTTAGTATTTCTTAGCCTGGCTCCCACTGATGAGACCTCAATAAAGGTTGAAATCGGTCTGGGTAGTGGCCCCCCCCTTGCCTTTAATACATAGCATCATACATCTCCTCCAGGAGATGTGCTTTGCATTAAGGGTAAATATTAAGAATAGTGATCAGAGCTTATTCTACCTTTACCACGAGTTGCCTTGGACTTGCACTATGTGCAGGGTCAGCTAGACTTGCAACATTTGCAGGCACAAACTTGACTGACTTGTCTATTTGCTTACTTGGGAAATGGAGTAAAAAACCAGGTTTATATTTAAAATAATTTGGTATCCTTAACATATATTATACCCAAGGTAAAAAACTTTCTACATATATATATATAAACAGAAGGGGGGGAATATATATATATCAGTGGCATCGCCTGCCCATTTAGGTTGGATGGGCTGTGGTGTGGCTCATGCAACCCACACTATAAAATTCACATCAATTTGATTGACCGTATGGTTGCATTTTTATTGATGTATGAAAGTTTTAAGATTGCACAGTGCATTGCTCATCTTAATTGGTCCAATGTATTAACTGGCATTAATTGTAGGATAACTTTGAATACTTAATTAATATAATTTTAAATATGGAAAGCATAAAGGTTAAATGAACAACAGCTTCATGCTTGCCATATGTGAGATGCACAAAGGGTTTATGCTTTGTGGTGAGATTAGATCATTGGTAAATGCTAGAGTGAGACATGGATAATTTGAATGATAAGATCTTTAAATACAGTCATATAATATGCACAGAAATTGGAAAAAGTAATCACTTGGGAAATTATTATTTTTACAGATTGAACCAAAACAAGGCTGAAATAACTTGTTTTACTTATTTATACATAAGTTCCAACCTCCTTCAACTATAATCAGTCATACAATCTGCAACAGCTCTGGCAGAAAACAGGACATTCAGTAGATTGTCAATGCTGTTCTCATTGTAAAAAAGGGCAAAAAATTTATAAATTATTTATAGAACATTATATATTAAAAACTTGTCTATATCAGTGTCCTAAACACATCAGATCACACTTCACGCATAAAATAGATGAAACTCAGAAAAAAAAACAGCAACTCATGACAAATGACAATGTTCAATTGGATTAGCAGACACAATAACCAATCACAGCTACTGATTTCTGGGTCCTGTTGTCTCAGCACACACACCTTGCCTTCTGGATGGTTTAAAACCACTGGAATGCTAAGAATTTGACACACTGGGCCATCTGCACATCTATTTAAAGGGTTTAAAGGTGTCTGTATTTGTGACTGCCCACCCGGGCTATTAACATGAATGTAATGCAATGTTTACACGTCGAAAAGTGTCCTCTTCAATTAGAATATTGTGTTTAATTTTAGAAATCATGTGAAGCCTGGAAACAATCAGGGGAGACAATCATTTTTTGCATTCATTCATTAACAGGAATGAATGCAAAAATATAATATCGGTGATATTGCTATTCCGTTGGTGTGCACTACACACTGGAATATACGCCCCTGGCATACATGCAGACATACAGCAAACAACGTTGTATAAATAAAAATAGTGTAAATTATCTATACACTGTAAAAGATGTTAATTGTTTTTAAAGATTTAAAAACAGAAGTAACATCTGTGGGGCCTGATAAAATCTGCCTGAGCACATAGGGCTCAGAGAGATTATGAATATGGTTAAAATAATAACTGTGCTCATTCATGAAATTAGGATAGTCAATTAAAATATGATGAATGGCAAGTCTGGCATTACAAAACTCACACACAGTGATGTTATCATCCCTAAGAAGGAAGTAGTGGGTGAGATGACTATGACCTATGCAGAGCTGAGCAAGTACAACTTCCTCTGTTCGAACCCTATGCAGGCTATCATAATCTGTTCATTGGACATCCACAGATGTCACATGGTCACTCCGATGCTTGATGATGTGCCACACCAGTGCTCACCATGTGGTCCATTCAATTTTTCTTGAGTTTGCAGGATGAAAAACTAGATTGTGCAGACTAGACTGCCATCATTTAATTTCAGGCTTAATTTAGTAGAGCTTATTATTAGTCTCTCTATTCCATGATGACTGCCACTGGGACAAACAGATAGTGGATGTTTGAGAAATGAGCTGACCTAGATGCATTATCTGCAGCCTCATTTCCCTTTATCTCAACATGGTTCAGATCCAATAGAAGCATACATCTTAGTGAAGCATCCATATTTGACAGAGGAGATGTTGAATCTGAGAGAGTACCGGATGTTTTTGTAACAGTAGACTTTTTATTGCTTGAAGAGAACTTTGTGAGCCTGAATATGTTATGCACCTGTGTTAACAATGCAATCTGATGTATTTTACTGCAAGCTCTATCACGTGTAGCTCACTAGTTATGTGGTGGGATTTGTGCAGATAAAATGCTGTCTGGAAAGATGGCAAACAATCCCACTGGGTCCTCCAATTTTGAACTGTCCATGTAAACACAGAATCACAGCATTCAAGTCTATGAGTTTCAAACAGCTGCTGGTAGTAGCAAGCTTCAGTAGCTTGCTATAAGAGAAATTAAATGTAGGTATGTATGGTTGCTTATGGTGGAACTGTGTCTAGTGGAACCTGGGATACACGTTGTCAACTGCAGTTTCTAGAGCATGTGAGAGAGTTGATTTGCAAACCAAAGGGTTTCATGGCAGTATGTCAGGTGCCATACAGATTCTCCCATTGTGGACAGAAAAACAGTTGGCCATGTGGAGGTGGTCTGGCAAGGATTTGATTTTCGTTGCATATAACAGAGAGAGAGAGAGAGAGAGAGAGAGAGAGACCTGTTGAACAAAGTAAATCTAATCAAATGAACAAAGGTGGTTCATTTGCTTAGATGAACAGACAAGAAATAGGTGATATGTAAAATGCTCCAGTTGCAACTCTGATGGCAAATAGGGTATAACCATCACAGCATATTCTTTCTGGCTGAAGCATAGATTTGGGATCCGTAATCAAATTTGGATCTTATCGATTCCCTGTACAAACAAAGCAAAGAACATCTGTCGGCACCCCAAAAGGTTGAAAATAGGATGCATAGAATGTTCATAGCTTTACAGCACTCGTCTTGTTACTGACATACAGACATATATGAGGTAGGAAACTGAGCTTTCTGTGAAATATCAGTATCATGACCTTGGCATCTGGTGCAACTGGAATTAATGATTGTTCTAGTTGGAGTTCTGGATCAGAATGAAGATCAGTTCTGCAGCAACAATGCACATAAATAGTCTTCTACTGTGAAAATCTGAACCCCTTTTCAGAGATGGTCAATAGCTTGCTACAGCTGTCTTTCTATGACCCTTACATGAACAACAGAAGATGGTAAAGTCATCCACATAGAGGGAATTACTTAATGTTGGAGGAAGTTGTTCTGTTATCAAGTTGACCATAAAGCGTGACACTTAAAACTGAACCTTGTGGGACTCCCTCCTCTTGGTTATATGGTTGGAAGAAAGCAGTGCCCACTCAGACTTGAAAGATGTGATTAGATAGGAAGTTCTTGACAAAAAGAAGGAGATTTCCTGAGTCCAAAATTATGTATGAGATCTTTCAGTATTCCAAATCTCCAAGCAGTGTTGTATGCTTTTTCCATATCAAAGAAAACTGATACTAGATGCTCACACTTTAGGAAAGCATCTCTAATTAAACCAGCTGGAATCATCTTATTCCAGCTGAATAAAATGATCAGTAGAAGAATGATATTTTTGGAGGCCAGACTGTGTTCTGGAAAAAAAAAAGGTTGTTTCTCTCCAGAAATCATAAAATATTACAGTTAACTATTTGTATCTTGCACAAGCAGCTAATTAGTGTAATTGGAAAGCAGTTATTTTGAAAATTTTGGATCCTTCCCTGGCTTGGCAAAGGCAATAATAATTGCCTTTTGCCAAGTATATGGAAATATCCTCTCACAGAAGATTCATTGTAAAGGTACAATAGCTGTTCGTGGGCAATACTGAGAGACGTTTTGTTGGATGGCACTTAAGCAAAACAGCTTTTCATTTTTTCTTTAATGAATGGCATACTGTATACCTCGGTGCCATTCAGAGACGGGAAAATTTGTTGTTTTTCTTCTTTGTATATTTGGGAAAGGAACCCATGGAGGATAGGAAGATATTGCCAATGCTTTTGCAAAAATCTCCAAGATTTACCAAGTGTTGGTAAATGCTGTTGGGGTTGGCAACTGTGCAACCATTATTCTAGGATGGAGAGCTGGTGGGTGGCATATATCTAACTTTCATTTTCCAGATTTTTGCCCATACTTCTTTATTGCTGGTGAATCTTGATATAGAAGATCTATATTGAATCCAGGATTCCTTCTGGCTCTGACGATGGATGAATCTAGCTCATTCCCAAGCATGTTTGAAAGTGATTAGATTTGTTATTATGGGGATATCTTTGGAAAATACTCTAGTGGCTGTGCGCTTCGCAACCATATGTCTGGGGAAGGAGTGTCCTAGGTTCGATTCCCGTCGGTGACGTGAGGAGCTGAAGGATCTTCCTCAGTCATAGCCAAGTTAGCCGGTCTTGGGTGTGGACAGTAGGGTTTTCCCCAGTTTATCCTGGGGTTTTTCATCCTGCAAAGCAGACAAACCAGCCTTGAGAACTCAACACTACAGGACATAGGATACACTGGGAGTAGGGCTGACCACCTTATCCTGTGAATGGTTTGAGGTCCGATGATTAATAAACCCGTAACACTGCAAGGTAAAAGAGGGTAAAAGGAAGATGAGATGAGGATTAAAGCATAAGAAGGAGTGAAAGACAGCAAGAGTTGAATTGACAAAAAAGGAACTTACCAATATTAAATTACAAAGATGTCAAGTGCCCACTAAAAATGAAATAACATTTGGATACTATTGAAATAACATGGATGCAAAGCATAAATTAATTGATATATTTCATCCATATGGTTTGTTTGAGTGGTTAACCCAGATGGTGTGCATCATCTGCTATGTTGTGGAAGTCAACTTCATAATCACTATGAGACTTGTGCTCAGCAATGGATTATGGTCATTACTTATAATTTATAAGTTCAGATTTATATGGATTACTGAAACCAAAGATAGAGTAATGACCATAATCTATTGCTGAGCACAAGTCTCATAGTGATTATGAAGTTGACTTCCACAACATAGCAGATGATGCAATATATAAATGCACTCAAATTCAATCAGTGATTCTAGGAAATGTCAATGTCTCAATACTTAGAGGTTTTATTATAATAAATTTAGTTTAATCCTTTATTCAAGTGTAAGCAAACAAAGTTTGTAGTTTGTGCCTGAAGTATCTTCAGGACTGAGGCAACTCGTGGCAAAGGTGGACCAAGCTCTCATCACTCCTTGTCTCAGTATCTCCCATAATGCAAAGCACATCTCCTTGTGGACATGTATAATGCTATGCATTAAGGGAAGGGCCACTACCCAGACCGGTTTTGACCTTCATTGAGGTCTCGTCATTGGGAGCCAGACCAAGAAGTGGTGATACTAAGGCAGAAGCAATGGAGAAGTCATATTTACCAATATGAGTTGCCAAAAGGTGTACCACCTTATTATTAAATTACTCTGGATTTAGAGAAAGATGTTGGAAGTTTTTTCCACTTGGTTAGACTATAATAAATTTAGTTTAATCCTTTATCCAAATGTAAGCAAATAAAGTTTGTGCCTGAAGTATTTTCAGGACTGAGGCAACTCGTGGCAAAGGTGGACCAAGTGGGAAAAAACTTCCAACATCCTTCTCTAAATCCAGAGTAATTTAATAATAAGGTGGTACACCTTTTGGCAACTCGCATAGGTAAATATGACTTCTCCATTGCTTCTCCCTTCTGGGTCTGGCTCCCAATGACGAGACCTCAATGAAGGTCGAAACCGGTCTGGGTAGTGGCCCTTCCTTTAATGCATAGCATTATACATGTCCACAAGGAGATGTGCTTTGTATTATGGGAGATACTGAGACAAGGAGTGATGAGAGCTTGGTCCACCTTTGCCATGAGTTGCCTCAGTCCTGAAGATACTTCAGTCGCAAACTTTGTTTGCTTACACTTGGATAAAGGATTAAACTAAATTTATTATAGTCTAACCAATTGGGGAAAACCTTCCAATTAGAGGTTTCAAATTAAAGCAGCACTGATTGTGCAATATCATTTTGGATCTCAAAACCTGAGAAGTCAAGTCAGTTTATTTGGCATTAAGTAAATCTGCAGTGGCAAATTCCTTCTCTAAGAGGAAAGCTAAAAGAGCCTGATAGTGTTCTCCAAATAACTTGACAGCTGAAAAATGCAAAATTTTCCTAAAGACAGAGATAAATACTTTTAACTTGAACACAGATCATAGATGAGTTAGAAGCGCCACTCAATTCTAATACCTTAACAAAAAACAGAAATAAACAGTTTAAGAAATAAATTGTTTATATGATCCCAAAGTAATTTAGAATAACATTAATGCTAAATTACAAATTAACAAATCTAATTTCAATCAAGAACTACAAAATATATCTGTGGAAAAAGTTCTACTTTGTAGCCAAAGGAAACAACAATTAAAATCTCAGGTAAACTAATCATTAATTAAATATTAAAGACAAAAAAAATTACCACAAATACTGAAGAACTACGAAGAAAACAAGAATTACTATTCGAAATAGGAATGACTCATCAAGAAATAAAACAGAATATGATGAAAGTGATCAAACCTGTAATGAAAGAGAGAGAGATCAAAAAGGTCATGCAAAATACTAATACACTGCATTAATATAGGATGACTTGGAAAATAATATTAATTTAAAAATGGATAAAGGGGTGCTTAAGGGTCAAAGCTGTATAACTGAGAGGAGACCTCCACATAGCCTTTAAAGGAATGCGGAGAACCGACCAGGGCTTCTGACCTAATGTCCAATCCTGACCTTCTCGTGGTGCACCCTGTTGGGTATCTACTTTGATACTGAACGAACGAGGATGGGCTGGCAATTTGGGATTTAGCCGACCAAATTGTATTCTTATTGGTTAACCAAAATAAAAAATGATGGTACAACATGACAAAATTTCATGCCGGCTGGGGCGTCGCCCGGTTAAACAAGGCCCCCGTTATTTTTGCCAGGGAACCAGGGCGAACAGCGAAAAGTCAGCTACTGGAACAAATCTGAAAACAAACCCCAACTCAACATCAGCAGAGTTAAAGATCGGTACTATCAACGTAAGAAGCCTGAATGGCAAAGAAATGGAGCTAGCTGAGGAATTAGATAAGTACCAGATCGACAATAATAGGGGTGATTGAAACAAAAAAGACCAAAACTGGTGAGATCTTTCTGAGCAATAAATACAAAATGTTATATTCAGGCAATGACAATCAAGGAAAAGAAGGAGTAGCCATAGTATTCAACACAAAATACGAGGCTAATCTTCTTGAATGGCAGTCAGTCTCAAGTAGAGTAATGTGGGCAAATATGAGAATGGGGAACTGGACAATGAGACTTATTTGTGCCTATGGTCCCACAGAAGGTTCTACTAAGGTAGAAGTGGAGGAATTTTTTGAGGCTTTAGAAAAAGCAACTGACACAATGAAAAAGGAAAAGTTGGTCCTTGTTGGGGATCTAAATAGTAGAGTAGGAAATGATTGTGAGACATACAAAAATATTTTGGGAAAATTTGGAGAAAAGAGCAAAGCTAATAATAATGGCAAATATCTGTTGGATTTCTGCTCAGGACATGGCCTGGTTATTACTAACACCATGTTCCAACATAAAAATGTGCACAAATTCACATGGAGAGAAGAGGCTAGGAATAAGAAAAGTCTCATTGACTATGTTATTGTTGATAGTGATGTTTTCTCCCTGGTGCAGGACACCAGAGTGTACAGAGGATTTGAAATTGGAAGTGATCGCTATTTAGTCTTGAGCAGGATAAAATTGAATTTCATATTGAAAAGAATAACATGTAAGAAAGTTTTAAAGCGAATAAAAGTTGAGCAGCTCTCAGATGTAAACTGTAGACTAAAATACAGAAATATTATTGAAAAGAAAATGAAAGAGTTTGAGAACAGGAATCAAACCTTGGAGATTCAGTGGCAAACTCTGAAGGAAACATTGATTGATTCTGCCAGAGAGGCATGTGGTGAGGTTGTGTGCAAAGATAAAAAAATCAGAACTCCCTGGTGGACACAGGAAGTTAAAGAGGCAGTGAAGGAAAAGAAGAAAGCATATCAAAAGTTCCTGGCAAATAAGTCAGCTTTTACTCTTACAGAATACAGAGACAAATGTAAGAAAGCTAAACAGTGTGTAAAACTAGCTAAACAAAAGTCATGGGAGGACTTTGGCAAGAATATAGAAAATAAATATCAAGAAGGTGGCAAAATATTCTGGAGGTTGTTGAAGAAACTTAGGAATGGAGGAAAGAGTGCTGTAAAAGGAATTAGAGATGATAAAGGTGAAATGAAAACAGGAGAAAAAGATATCCTTGAAGTATGGAGTAATTACTTTGAAAAACGGCTAAATGAAACAAGCAGTGATGACAGCACAGTGATAAAAAACACTGACCAGGCATGCAGTCAGGAATACATATCCATACTTGAAGTAGAAAAAGCCATCAAAGGCTTGAAATGTGGAAAGGCAGCAGGAGTAGATGATATTCGACCAGAAATGCTGAAGTATGGTGGTATAAGAGTCTTACAGTGGCTGCACTGCATAGTTCAGAAAGCCTGGACAGAGGGACGAATTCCCGATGATTGGAGTAGAGCTCTCATAGTACCCATATATAAAAAGGGAAATAAAACTGAATGTGAGAATTACAGAGGTATTTCCCTACTGAGTGTTCCTGGCAAGATCTATGCAAGTATACTTGAGAAACGGTTGAGAAGAATTGTGGAAGAAAAGCTTGGTGAAGAACAAGCTGGATTCAGGCCAAATAGAGGCTGTCAGGATCAGATCTTCACTTTACGACAAATAGTCGAGAAAGCATGGGAATATAACAAAGATCTGTATTTAAGTTTTGTCGATTTGGAAAAGGCATATGACAAGGTGCCAAGAGAGAAGCTATTCAATACGCTGCAGTTATATGGTGTCAATGGGGCATTATATCAAGCAATACTTAGTCTTTATTTGAGTTGTGAGTCAGCAGTTAGAATTGAAGGAAGTACAGGAAGATGGTTTAATGTTAAATCTGGTGTGAGACAAGGATGTACATTATCCCCTCTGTTATTCATTATCTATATGGATCACATTATGAAGGAATGTGGTATTAAACCTGATATCAGAATTGGAAATGTTAATGTCAGCTCTTTGCTTTATGCAGACGATGTTATACTTCTAAATAAATCCGTTACAAGTCTGCAAGATTCTCTGACTAAATTGAATAGCTGTTGTAATAGATATGGTATGAAGGTCAGCAATAAAAAGACAAAGACAATGAAAATAGGCAGAATCATTGAAAATGTCAACTGTGTTGTGAATGGAGAACCTGTGGAACAAGTAAAACATTTCAGCTACTTAGGCACAATTTTTACTGAAGATGGTAAACTAAATATAGAAATAGACAACAGAATCAGCAAAGCTGGTATCGTGGGAAGTCAATTGAATAAATTCATATGGAATAAGAAAGAAATTAGTCGGGACACTAAATTAGCTGTATACAAGACTGTGTTCAAACCAATTTTAACTTATGGATCTGAGAGCTGGGTCAGAAGTAAAACACTTGACCAAAGACTAGAGACCGCAGATATGAGAGTCCTGAGAAAGATTAGAGGCGTGAACAGATGGCATCAATGGCAATATCATATTAAAAATGAGGATATTAGGAAAGAACTTGACATTGTCAGCATCCAGGAATGTGTTAGCAGAGCTAATCTCAGATGGTATGGTCACTTAAATAGAATGGGAGAGGAAAGATTAGCAAAACAAGTGTTTTCTGCCAGGTTGGCAGGAAAACGACCCAGAGGAAGACCAAGATATAGGTGGATTGATACGGTACAAAGTGCCTTAGACGATAGAAATATAAGATCTGATAATGTTGGAGTCTTGACAAGTAACAGACTGATTTGGAGGAAAATTGTAGATAGGAAGTTAGTAATGATGTAATTTTTTCATGTAGTACTGTCATATCCTGTACACCCCTTGAGGGTACATGGCAGGAATTTGATGATGATGAATGATGAAATGGATAAAGATCAGATGTCTACTAGCAAGAGCAACAACCAACTAAAAAAAAAAAATGAACAGGGAGAGTCCACAAACAACAGTGAGGAAATCTTAAAAATCATAAGTAATTTTTATTAGAGCCTCTATTCTAAATCCAAGCAGCTAACTTTTTTATGCCACCATAGGCTTTCTACAGGATAATACAGAAGCTGTTATGGTGATCAGCAGTGCAGTAATTGAGAATGACATAGATGAGATGAAAAATAAAAAAACTCAGGGTAAAGATGAGATAAATGTTGAAGCGTAGTTAAAATTTGAATTTCAAGAATTGTTTCCTACTATGGTAACACTCTAAAACAATGTTATCAATAAATTTGTTTGACCAGTGGCTGAAATCAAGGAATCCTTTTAAACAAAAAAACTATAAAGAATATATATATATATATATATATATATATATATATATATATATATATATATATATATATATATAATGATGGTGTATACAACATTGCAGGAGAACAGAGAATAACTTGGAAGATGTACACAAGCTGAGTGAGTGTCATAACGTAGTGAAACACATCAATTTTTGGTCACGTAACTTTATTACCAAATGACAACACTAGATGGCATAATACGTCACACCATTTGAAAATGACAACTTTTGATGATGCAGAGTGAGCATGTTGTGTGTTGTGGTTTGAGAAAACGAAGTTTGCAACACAAGTTCAAAGGAATTTCAGCATGCAATATAGCAAAGAACCTCCTTGTAGGTGCACATTCAACACATGGCACAAGAATTTTGTGGAAACAGGCTGTTCTGGGTGTCATCCAAGGTCAACAGGAAGACCACATGCTGCTGCTGTTGTGGAAGAAGTTTGGAAAGGTTTCCAGAGAAGCCTTGGAATGTCAACCAGAAGGGCATCTCATGAAATTGGAATTTCACATGTGACTATGGGTGTGTTTTACAACAGCTTCTACATTTAAGGCACTACAAATTTACCCTCATACAACATTTGAAGACGATAAGAAGATATGCCAGGATTTCTGTATGGAAATGACCAGAAGGATAGAAGAAAATGAAGAGTTTTTGGATATGATCGTTTTCGGTGACGAGTGCACTTTTCACGTAAATGGGCAAAAAAACACTCACAACTGTAGAATTGGGGAAGCGAAAATCCACACACTATCTCAGAATATGTCTGCAGCACTCCAAAGGCTAAAGTTTTTTGTCATAAGCAAAAAGAAAGTGTATGGACCATTCTGTTTTTCGGAATCTACTGTTACTGGTGGTGTGTATCTGGACACCTGTTTTCCAGGCAGATGGATTGGTAGAGGGGCACCTGTACCTGACCTTACACTATTAGATTTTTTCTTGTGGAGCTTTGCAAAAGATTGAGTGTTTGTATCACCACTACCAGCCAATTTGGATGAGCTGCAATTCAAAATTACTGCTGCCATCGCTGAAGTTACAAGATATGCTCTGCCACGTGTGGTAGGAAATTGATTACAGATGGGATGTCTGCATGACTGGAGGCAGTCATACCGAACTAACTATCTGCGTTGAAACTTCAAGTGTTATGCTATATTTGCATGATAATAAAAATTGTTCAGCTATTGCTATTTACCTTCTATTGTCATTCAAAGTTGTATACCCACTTTTGAAATGTCCTGTATATATACACATACTGGCTACTGAATTAGAAACTTATTTAATACCATGTTGGACTTCCTTTAGTAACTGCCAATACCAATCTGCTTCAAATCTCTGCATGTAGTTCGGTGAGATATTTGTTGGGAACAGCCTTCATTAAATGCTACGGCCAATTGCTGCATACAGGAAGTTCTGTTTGTCTATACAAGCAGCTTTCTCAGACATTGGAGATCTTGTTCCTGACAGACTGTCTTAGGACCACAGTTATGCCTCTTAGACAAGCAATGTAAGTTATTTTTCCACTGATCAGACACCCAGGATATCTCACATTTTGAGAAAGCAATCAGCTCTACTGTTTTCAAAATCATAGTTCCAGCCAGATGGGCACCAACAATAAGCCCCCTTATTGAACTCTAAAAGGTCCTTTGTTTTTCCCATTGTGATCAACACTATTGACTATTACTGACAATTCTTAAATATTTGCAAAGAAGATGTGAGTGTGCAAGTGATCAAGTATTTTGCATATACGCTGCATAAGTGGCATTCACATACATGCATAAAGGTTTCTAATTCAGTGGCTGGTGTTAAATCCTGAATGAGAGAGAATTTATTCTAAATTATTTTATTCAGATGTAACAAGTAATTTCATTCACAAGTAACAGAATTCCAGGAGCAATATTTGTACATTAGTAAAATTAAAGTTGATTGTGAATTATTAATGAAGTTCATAACTTAAATATTTTCCTTATGCCTTATACTGTAATTAGTTCTTGTGAAGTTATCTGAACTTCAAAATATGTAAGGATTATATTAGTATGCGAAAATCTGAGTCATAGTACTAGCAAACTAAGCAGATTAGGAATGAAGGCCTGAGGCAGTCACGTACACATGAACTGAATTGTGCATGGAAGTTAACCATAAACATGCTAGGAGGAGTGACGGCACTAGGTGCAAGAAAATTTAGCTGACAAGAGAAAAAACGTGACATAAGAGAGAGAACATTGCGACAAAGATATATAGAGCTGAGCAACGCGAACTCAGGGCTTTCTTCTCGCGTTGTGCTGGTCATCTAGTTCCCAAGCTCCTGAGAACGGAGGTAGGAGTACGATCGACGCGGACAATGTCAGTATGCAGCCCAGCGGTCAAGCAGAAATCCAGTTTGAGTACAGACCTCTGCTCTGCAGAGAATACAGTGCAGACTGAGAAGTTATGCGGAACCACTTGATCCGACCGCGGCAGACCAGATTTGCCAACACTGAAGGAACCGAGTTGTGATCGAACCCACAAGTTCGTTTTATCAGGAAGAGTTATGCAGACATAGGATCAAAAAGACCAAGCCAAGGAATTCCAGAATCCCCGGTCAAGTAGAATCTTATTCAAATTACTTGTATACTGAGAGGAGTAATAGGAGTCTAAGAAAAGAACTAATTAGTTACTAGATTTACAGTGCGTGACAGGACTTTAGAAAACCAGAATCTTAACGGGAAACTGAAAAATTCTAGGATTGAGAATTGTACGGAATTGTGTTAAATGAAATATAGCATGTTTAGTCTGTTAGTTCCTAGTTCTGAGAATTGTTGAATGATTAGCTGGAAATGTTAAGCAATTAGAAGGAGCTTAAACTTAGCTTTATATGAAATATAGATTTGTGTAATGAGATGTTAAGAATCATGAAAAATTGAATCTGTGCAGAGTTAACGTTTAAAGATAGCTACGACTGCAGAGAAATTTAAGATTTATATGTTATCAAAGTTTAGAACAGAAAATATCGATTTAAGGAATAGTGTGCTTTTCTGATTGCTAGATCCTTGACAATGAAAATTCCACTTGTCTAGAATTTTGGATGGCACAGCATAATCAAATAAATTTTTCCTAATTTGAAGAAGGATTAGTACCAGAATTGAAACAAAGGAATTGGCTCTCGCCAGAGGCAATCCCTTTGTCAGCTAAGCTTTGCACACTCTATCAGTAAATTAAGTGTTCTTGTGTAGAGGCTTAAGTGCTGTGAGGACATTATGTTAGAGGTTTAATGGATTTTTTACAACACTCAAAAAGAATTAAAATAGAATTTAATACTTCCTATATTTCGTCCTAGTCAGTAGGACATCTACGGGGATTACAAAAACAATTAATGTAACATGCACACAAAAACTTACAATACTAAGCCCAACCACGTGGGCGACACTAAAGTCCTATCTAGGTGGAGCGCCCTCTAAGGGCAGTAGTAGGTGGCCTGGAATGTAAGGTGGGACCTCTGGTGATGAGTGTTTCCCAAATCTTCGGAAGCTTAATGCAACCGTATTTGTTAAGATTTGGTTGGTTTCTGAGAGCTGCTGCTGCTTCTAAGAAAAGTCTCTCTTTCTTGAATTTGCCGTGGTGGAGCATGGTGGTTTTCTTCCATGATACTCTGTAGGTGGTGTCCAAAACATGGTCAGCCAAGCCTGAATGGCCATAGTTGTGTTTAACGATGTACGACTTGTGTTCCTCCAGGCGGATGGATGTTGATCTGCCTGTCTGTCCAAAGTACGCAAGCTTACAGGAACAGGGTACTTTGTAAACTCCTGGTAGAGAGAGAGGAGGGAGCTGATCTTTCGTAGAACGGATAAGGGTAGCCAGTTTGCGGTAGGGCTTATATGCTGTGTGTAGGTTATACTTTTTTAGTATCTTGGCTATTTTTTCCGAAGTGCCACGGATGTAGGGTATGGTGATGGCATTTTTAAAATCTTGTTGACGGGAGGGACGGGGAATGGGGGAGGAATTGATTATTTTTTTGATGCTGTGTTCACTGTAGCCATTGGAGTGGAAAGTTCTGTGTATGTGGTTAAGCTCAGTAGTGAGGGTGGTTCCACTGGAACAAAGATTGTGGGCTCTCTTGATAAGGGTTTTAATGATACCATATTGTTGTGAGGGGTGGTGGTGGGAGAGTTTGTGAATGTATCTACAGTAATAAACCTCTCTTCCAAAAGGCTCAACGATGATGCCGTCAGCGCCCTTTGCCTCGGCCGTAAGTTTGCCGTCGCCCCGAAAGAAGTGTCGGTGCTCGATGTAATGGTTAATGTCGAACGGGGGATCGGTTGCTTACTGTCGGAGGTAGCCAACAACATCAGACTCGACGTAGCCAACATCCTCGCTCACTCTTCGCCTCCAAAAAGTAACTTATCTTATTCCCAACGCATGGCTCTCCAGAAACTACGCAAAGAAAAAAGTATCGTCATCACCAGAGCGGATAAAGGTAATGCCACAGTTGTTCTTAATACCAGCGAATACAATCGTAAAATGAACATTATCCTCCGCGATCGCGCTACCTACATCCCGCTAGAACACGACCCCACAAAAACGCAAGTTAAGAAATTAAAAATCTTACTTAAAAAAGTAACCTCCTGGCCCCCTGATGTCATGAAAAAACTTAAACCTTTCCGCTCCCGTCCCACCCGAATATACGATTTACCAAAAATCCACAAACCCAATTCCTCACTCAGGCCTATAGTAGATGCCACCAATGCACCTTGTTACAGACTGTCTAAACAGCTGGCCAACTCTCTGTTCCCCCCTCACCGGAAATTCAGCTTCCTATATAAAAAACTCGACTCACTTTAAAGTCCTCACAGAAAATTTAACCTTGAATAATACAGACATATTAGTAAGCTTTGATATCTCCTCCTTGTTTACCAATATTCCCTTAACTGACACTTTATCTCTCTTAGAAAACGTTTTTCCCTCTGACATCTTAGATCTCTTTTCCTTCGCCATCAACTCTGGGTATTTCTCTTGGAATAACAAAATCTACAAGCAGATAGAGGGAACCGCCATGGGTTCCCCTCTCTCAACCCCCCTTGCCAATTTCTATATGGAAGATTTCGAAAAACGAGCCATAGACTCAGCCCCACTCAAACCTTCTATCTGGCTAAGATATGTAGATGATGTGTTCTCTATTTGGCCTCATGGCCCAGACACGTTAGACTCCTTCCTCGGTCATCTCAATAGCCTACATCCAAGAATCCAGTTTACTATGGAAAAGGAAAAGAACAATTGTTTACCCTTCCTAGACACCTTAGTCACGCGCCTGCCTAATGATACACTTGCCTTCACTGTATACAGAAAACCCACACACACAGGCAGATACATTCACAAACTCTCCCACCACCACCACCCCTCACAACAATATGGCATCATTAAAACCCTTACCAAGAGAGCCCACAATCTTTGTTCCAGTGGAACCGCCCTCATACTTCTGTGTATGTGGTTAAGCCTGAGCTTAACCACATACACAGAACTTTCCTCTCCAATGGCTACAGTGAACACAGCATCAAAAAAATAATCAATTCTTCCCCCATTCCCCATCCCTCCCGTCAACAAGATTTTAAAAACGCCATCACCATACCCTACATCCGTGGCACTTCGGAAAAAATAGCCAAGATACTAAAAAAGTATAACCTACACACAGCATATAAGCCCTACCGCAAACTGGCTACCCTTATCCGTTCTACGAAAGATCAGCTCCCTCCTCTCTCTCTGCCAGGAATTTACAAAGTACCCTGTTCCTGTAAGCTTGCGTACTTTGGACAGACAGGCAGATCAGCATCCATCCGCCTCGAGGAACACAAGTCGTACATCGTTAAACACAACTATGGCCATTCAGGCTTGGCTGACCATGTTTTGGACACCACCCACAGAGTATCATGGAAGAAAACCACCATGCTCCACCACAGCAAATTCAAGAAAGAGAGACTTTTCTTAGAAGCAGCAGCAGCTCTCAGAAACCAACCAAATCTTAACAAATACAGTTGCATTAAGCTTCCGAAGATTTGGGAAACACTCATCACCAGAGGTCCCACCTTACATTCCAGGCCACCTACTACTGCCCTTAGAGGGCGCTCCACCTAGATAGGACTTTAGTGTCACCCATGTGGTTGGGCTTAGTATTGTAAGTTTTTGTGTGCATGTTACATTAATTGTTTTTGTAATCCCCGTAGATGTCCTACTGACTAGGACGAAATATAGGAAGTATTAAATTCTATTTTAATTCTTTTTGAGTGTTGTAAAAAATCCATTAAACCTCCAACATAAAGTAAATTAAGTGGTGGCCAAGAGTTGATTGTGCAACTGAAAAAGATTAATTAATAGTTAAGAAACATTATATAGAAGAACTATAATAAATTAAATTAAAACTAAAAAGTCAAAGATTTAAATAATACCACCAATAAATTTACACTGGTATGTGTATATAAACTATACACCAAATCAATCGTATTTTCCACAACTACAATTAGAGTAATTCAAAACAGAATCTAAGGCCAAACAGCAGAGTAGTCATATAGTATACAAGAGATCGCTCAATATGCAACAGAGATCAAGAAATCTAACAGTTACTTAGAATAAATCAAATTATTGAAAAACATAATCAATATAACAAATCTCTGCAATACTGCTTTATGGACTATAATAAATCATTTGACTCCATAGTCTGTGCTGCTATTTTAGATAATCTACTGGAATAAGTTGAAAATGTTAAATATATCAAACTAATCCAAGCTAGTTACAGCAAACACCAAGCAGGGATTTGCATGAAATAGGAAGATTACTTCCCAATCAATAAAGATATTAAACAAGATGATATGATCCAATAGCCCTGGACTGTTATTGCAGTTACAGTTGAACAGGTGTGTTCATAAAACTTGACTGGATTAACGAGGATATCAATATCTTAGGATAAAAGAAATTAAGCAATCTTCAATTTACTGACGATATTGCCATCTTTTCTTCTCAGAAAAACCATGTGAACTGACTGGGATGATAAATAAACTGAACAATACAACAAATTCATAATTCATAACTTATTTTAACAAACAAGCAAACCAGTGGGAGTGGAAATGAATTTTTAAAAGCCCAAATATTGCAACCAACAGCTCAAAAATCATTATCTTGCTAAAGATATCAACATTGAATATGTGAAAGTATACCTATCAAAGACAAATAACAATTGTAATACAAGAAACAAGGCCTAGAATTAAAATCCCAAAATAACCAAATCATGGAATATCTACTGAAGACTGGGCCAGTGGATGAAAGATGATTTTTCCCATCTCTTTAAAAGTAAGCTAATAGATTCCTTTCACCATTCACATATGGTGCATGAACTTGGTCCTTAACAAAAAATAAATTATAAAACATGCCAAAAAGAAGCAGAAAAAAGTATTTTTGGAATCAAAAAGCACAGAAGGTAAAAATTGCAGACAATTACACCACAAAAATTATTGTTGTTATTTACAAAACCAAAGTGGAAATGGGCTGGCCATGTAGCCAGAATGAAAGATGGACAATACTTACTATTTGGATTTCAACAGAGAGAGAGAGAGCGAGTGCAAGAGATCCAGAGGGGGAAAAAAAAAAAAGAATGAGACAAAGAGAGAAAGCCACAGTAAAGATATTTTACTAAAATATCATTAAAATTATAGATATTTTCATTTGGAATTACAAACCATCCTCATTGGAAAAAAATAAGCAATGGCAAACCCAATACAATAAATTAAAGTGTGCCATAAATCATAGTTATCTTCTTATTGAACAGGTAGTGCCAGATTGTAACCTACTACACTATTAGAATCCTAAATTTAATGTTTTAAACCAGAATAGTCAGTTTCTCCAGAAGAGGATAAGCTGGAGTCAGATGGCATTTGGTGGACACCAGGTAGCAACAAATAGAGAAATAACAAGTAAAGGGAGACTGATTTTGATAGGTAGCATTTCTTTCCAAATTCTACAAGAGGAGATGATTCCAATTCTGTATTTATTCCAACGGTATCTACGCTGCAGTATGGAAATTTGCTCATATGCAACCTATCCCTGAAAAATGTTGAAAGTTTATTTTTCACTTGGTTAGAGTATAATAAAATTAGTTTAATCCTTTATCCAAGTGTGAGCAAACAAAGTTTGCACCTGAAAGTATCTTCAGGACTGGGGTAAGGTGGTACAACACCAGGACAACTCGTTGCAAAGGTGGAGCGAGCTACCAACACTCCTATCTCAGTATCTCCTATAATGCAAAACACATCTCCTTGCGGATATGTCTAATGTTATGCATTAAGAATGCATAACTCGCTCCACCTTTGCAACGAGTTGCCCTGGTGTTGTACCACCTTACCCCAGTCCTGAAGATACTTTCAGGTGAAAACTTTGTTTGCTCACACTTGGATAAAGGATTAAACTAATTTTATTATACTCTAACCAAGTGAAAAATAAACTTTCAACATCTTTCTCTAAATCCAGAGTAATTTATTAAAAAAAGGGTGGCACACCATTTGACAACTCCTATAGGCAGAGATGACCTGCTAATGCTTCTGCCTGGTATCTCCACTTGGGCCTGGCTCCCACTGAAGAGACCTCAATAAAGGTCGAAACTAGTCTGGGTAGTGGCCCTTCCCTTAATGTATAACATTAGACATATCCGCAAGGAGATGTGTTTTGCATTATAGGAGATACTGAGATAGGAGTGTTGGTAGCTCGCTCCACCTTTGCAACGAGTTGTCCTGGTGTTGTACCACCTTACCCCAGTCCTGAAGATATTTTCAGGTGCAAACTTTGTTTGCTCACACTTGGATAAAGGATTAAACTAATTTTATTATATCCCTGAAAAAGGTAGACAATACCCTCAAACTACCATCCAATTTCTCTTACTCCAGTTCTTTCTAAATAATGGAAAGAGCTATCAATATCCAACTGCTATGTTATCTTGAAGACTAATCTAATAAATGACTACCAATATGAATTCCATCACTGTCAGTTAACAGATGATCTACTCACTTACAGGGTGTTCGGGATAAATTTGACAGTTTCGTAAGGAAAAAGAAAATCTTCTTTGTATCTATTAAATTTAATGAATTGACAAAAAAACATTACAGGCAGAGTTAATTACAATACTATCAACAAGATTTACTCAAAATAACCACCATTAGCATCGATCACAGCTTCAATTCTGCTTCGGAACCTCGAACAAGCTGATGCTACAGTCTCCCTGGGAAGGGCCGCAAAAACTGTTTTAATTTTATCCATTAACTGGGCTTTTGTATTACTGGAAGTGCGATTGGTGTCTTTTTCAACTGCGCCCCATACAAAATAATCCATGGGGTTAAGGTCTGGGGAGTTTGGAGGCCAAACATTTGGACTGGTGAAGTCGTAGAAATTTTCAGACAACCATTTTTGACTTTTCCCAGAGGTGTGGCAAGGGGCCGAATCCTGCTGCCATACATACGGCCTACCATTGGCTACCCTTGTTATCCAGGGCTTGACTACAGTTAGCAACTCCACGAACAAAGCCCGAATTCCAATGCCAGGGTTCTTCAACACCTGTTCCTGCAGATTTGCGAGGAATTCTGCTGTACGAACGCAATCAGATCGTCTGCTAGGGATCTTTCTTCTTGCTACATCCTCGTAGTCACCATTGCAAGTCTCTAGTTCATGCCTGATTGTTTTTACTGTATTCAGGGAGCATTGGGCAGCAGTCGTAATATCCTTATTTTGATGGCGGGCACGAATCATCATGATACAAGTTATTCTCTTCCATGATTCAGGTGGGTTCCAGCTATCCATCCTTTCTGACATCTTGTATATGAATGAAGAAGGGTCCAAACTTTTAAATGAAGAGAAGTGTGTGTTAATACATGTAACTTACGGAAAAATATAATTAATTATAAATATGTCAAATTTATCCCGAACACCCTGTATTTCATCCACATCTGAACAAATAGCATGGAAAAGTTTGGTGAGTTCCAACTGGTTGCTTTTAATATCTCCAAGTCCTTTGACTGAGTCTGGCACAAAGGCATGTTAAGCAAACTCCTATCATTTGGTCTACACCAGGCATGGGCAACCTTTCCTAGTTCAGGGGCCAAATTATCATTCTGTCTCCGAGTCAAGGGCCAGACCAAATTATTAAATAAATAAATTAATATTAAATGAATTAAAACAAGTTGCTACTTCATATATCATTTATTTATAATATAATGTAATATTATTGCTCTATTAGTGCCTTCAGTTCATCTCCATAACAATTATAAGGGATATTTTTATGAGTTGCTAGAGTAGGAAAATGATAACAATTTTTAGCTCTTATCTGACTTTCTAACAATCTTAGTTTATTACAAAAAGCTATGACATGTCCATGCAGTTCATGAACCAATTGTCCTTGTTTTTGCAATTTAAGATTCAGTTCGTTTAGGTATCCGGTGACATCTACAAGGAATGCTAAATCACACACCCACTCATCATCTTTTACTTGGTTAATTGTGTTTCCTTTTATGCCCATAAAATCTGCAATGTCTTATCTCAGATCATAAAATCATTTTAACATTTTACCTTTACTCAACCACCTCACTTCACAATAATAAGACACATCTTCATAATCCGAAAATAGGTCTGTCAAATACTCCTTAAATTGGCGGTGATTAAGTGCACGTGACTTAATAAAGTTAATACTGGCTACTACAACTTCCATAACATTTGTGAATTTAGTTGATTTTGCACACAGATTTTGTTGGTGGATAATGTAGTGAAAATTTGTTAAATTTTCCAGATGGATCTGTAGTTCTATTGCTCTTTCATGAACTATTCCAATAAATCCCTTCTGTGCACCAACCAATGCAAGGGCTCCATCAGTGCACATGCCAGATAGTGAATTCCATTTAAGCCCAAATCTCTCGAAGACTGTGCTGACTGTTTCAAATATATCTTCACCGGTAGTTGTTCCTTTTAATGGCCGAAGCGCCAATAATTCTTCTGTGATGTTGAAATCCGCATCAACTTCGCGAATAAATATTGCTAGTTGTGCTGTATCGGAGGCATCAGTGCTGTCATCCAAAGCAATTGAAAATGCTTCCAATCTAGCAATCTTCTCTTTTAAACTTTTTTTGATATCATCACCCATAATTTCTATCTCGGACAACAGTATGTCTCAACAAACGAATATTCTCGAAGTCTTTTTTCTTTTCAGGACATATTATACTTGCAACATCCAGCAGACATTCTTTGATAAATTCTCCTTCACCAAATGACTTAGAATGCTTAGCGATTTTTTCGCTCACCACAAAGCTGGCTTTGACAATGCTGTGGTGCTGCATTTTCTTTGCTTGTTGAACATTTGCTGCTGGGTATCCAAGTTCTTCTTCAACTTCTGTATTTCATCTTTTCGTAGTTGTCCATCAATTTTTGGGTGATCTGCATGTCTCGGTCTCTTCAAGTTGTATTCTTTGTTGACGGATACGGATTCATTGCACAGCAAACATACAGGCAAACCTTTATTCAGAATAAAATAATAATCCTCGGTCCAGTTGTCTTGAAATTGACGATTCTCTTTCCATAACAAAATTGCAATAACCCCTGACATTGTCCAAAATTTATAAGCGATATTCAGAACTGTCAAACAAAACTGTCTTCTACATCGCAGGCACTGAACAGAACACAACATCAATGCAGGCATTGATGTTGTGTTCTGTTCAGTGCCTGCGATGTACAGAACACAACATCAATGCAGGCACCGAACAAAGCACAACACCAATGCAAGTACCGAACTGACACGTTGTAACATGTTCACACACGCCACTAGTCAAAGTGAGAAAGAGACCTTGATTGGAGAAAACATAGCGTGTTTTGAGCAAGTCAAATTAATGTGAGTTAGTAGAACATATCATGTTTTCTCCCACCACGAATCAGACAAACTTTGCTGAAATAGATTAGGGCCGGATCAAAAGAAGTAGAGGGCTGGATCCAGCCCGTAGGTTGCCCATATGTTGTCTACACCATGACTTCTGCACTTGGACTGCCAGCTTTCTCACTGGATACCCACTTATCTTCTAAGTATGCAACCAATACAGGGGTTCCACAAGGCTCTGTTCTCTCATCCACCCTATTCCTTCTATACATTAATGACTTATTCCAACAGAATACCAACCCAATATATAGTTTTGCTGATAACAACACATTGAACTCCTCCCTTTCATTGACAAACCCAGCAATTCACAAATCACCACAATCTCCAGAGCCCTAACCACTACCACCTTAAATACAGATTTCCAAAACATTCAGTGGGGTTTGAATAATCTGGTCAATTTCAATGCAAGCAAAACACAACTGTCTTATATCACACAAAAAAGAACATTCTCTTCCAGCCTTACTTTTGACAACACCCAAATCCCCATACAGGATGAGATTTATCTTCTTGGGATAAGACTAACCTCAAATCTCTCTTGGCACAAACATATTACAAATATTGCCTCCTCTGCTGTAGATTCATACTGAATCTACAGAACTGGTTTTGCATTTCAGCTATTTAGATATGATTTTTAGTGAAGATGGCAAATTAAATATGAAAACAGAATTTCATATACTTGGTAAAGTTGATATGATCAGAAGTAACTAAATGCATTAATGGAGAACAAGAGACACAAATCTGCATTTAGCGTCATGCCACGTATATCTGCAAATTAGTGTTATGCCAAGTACAACAGCATTATACAAGACAGTATTCAACCCAATAAATTACCGATCTCAGGGATGGGTTAGGAAAAAAACCAGCTGATTAAAGATTGAACTTCGATATCTGTGATCTCCTAAGGAAATGACATCAATGTCAGAACTTTATTAAAAATTAAGATTTCAGAAAAATAAACTTTATATTGTTAATATTCTGGAATGTGCAAGCAGAATTACCCCACTTATTTTTCAGCAGTACTTTAGAAGACAAACATGTAAAAGCATCAAATCAGATTTGACAAATAGTAAACAATTTGGAAGAAAATTAATTGCAAGAAACTAACTAGGAAATATTATTTATATAAATCAAGTGGATATTAAATCCAGCATTATTTCAAAGCCGAACATAGAAACTATGAAAGTTTCATAAAAAAAAAAAGTTGATCAGAGAGAGCTTACAGGAATACACTCACCAGCATTCATGACTTGCCTTAGCACAGACCACTTAGAAGACATGAGTGCTTCGAAGAAGACTAAGAAGATAAGCGTCCATATATTCGCCTTCTATTGGTCCATTTTGATAAGGTTTCACTGGCCTGTCAGCTGTTTAAAACTGGTTGGTTCTCCTCAGAGACCAAGCAGAAATATCCACTTGATTTATATAAATTTGCATCGCCGAACTGAAGCCTTTTGGCTATTTATTTTAGGAAATATTATGTTGCTAGAATATCATAATATCAATTTCCATTTAAACATCAGCATCATTATTACACCATCTTCATGGGTGTACCACTATGAAATGATGTAAAGGATTTAATATAAGTCACTTATATGTAACTTCTATGTTATAATGAGGTGAAACTATCTCATAAAGTAAAGTTCTCATTTTTAATTAAAGACTAGTAATTCTTATATTCATGGGAATTTCCATGTTTTGTAACTACCTGAGCATAAAGTCCTTCTAAAGCATAGAGCTTAGCAGCAGCTTGAAAATCTCCAAAACTTATACAGTGGTTAAGGGTGGACGCTGCATCATAGAATGAATGAAATGCCTATACAAAAGAAAATATACATCTCTAAAATTAATAGCAAAAAAAAAAATTGTCTTTTAATTTCAAAATAAATTTTCACATTAATCGTTTTAATTTTTAAATTTAAAAATATGAAAGATTTATACAAATTTAGATTTTAGCTTAAAGTGATAAAAGTGAATTTATCATCAGGCTTTTACATTATTTAATATTAAATAATAATTAAGTGATAATAACAGGAATTTACATGTCTCACTGTTTAAAATTCAGGAAGTTAAAAACTAAGCAGTATAAATCATTTAACAGGTTAGACTAAGTAGTTCATTGATAAACATAGTGTTTAGATAATATTGAAGTGATAGATTGCATAAATCCTTCTTAACCCTGCAGAGGTTGCAGTAGAAAAAATTGCAGTGTAGGTCGTGTGTATCCTTTATCACTAGTATGTGCTAAAATGCGATACAACTTAAAAAAAAAAACACTCAAATATAATACACGACAGTTTATTTATTTTCACTTATAATCTAGAAATTATTGAACAAAGAAACAAAAAAAAAAAAAAACAACTAAGCCAATGCTATACTGACATTGGAGTTTGCAGTATCTCTCAGATACAACTTACTATCAAATATCACTTTCACATTCGACTCTATCATTCTCATCATTGGACTCAAGCAACAAAATCGCTGAATCTCTTCAACATCTGATGGATTATCCAATCGATATATTTTTCCAATCATTTTCAACGGTAAATTAAAAAAAAACTAAACCAATACTATACTGACATCGGAGGTTGCGGTATCTCTCAGATGCAATTTACGATGAAATATCACACACCTTTACATAACACGAACCAAAACTGACCGCATAAACAGTGTGGAATATCACTCGTAATATATGCATGCGCAGCTACTCATGACCTCCAAGCTATACACTGGATATGTGTAAGAATATTTATATTAAACAATTTGTTTGTATCTCTCAGATCAGCTGCAACCTCCACAGGGTTAATTGTATCTCCACCTTGACGCAGTAAGGAGGCTTGTGTGCACCAATCACCTTAAGAGCTATGCCAGCAGTAGTTAACCTATGATGCCTGAACTGGAAAATTCATCAGACTGAAACAATGGAAAACGACCAAGTAAGGATAAAGTAACTGATTAGGAATCTTGGACATTTTAAAAGTAGCCATGTGGAATATGTGAAGCATAACAACAAAGGAATCAGAATTAGTATAACAACTAAAAACTAAAACTATTAATATAGCCATGATAACAAACAAAAAAAAAAAAAAAAGAATTAAAGAGAACAAAATATATAGATGGTTTTACTATGCTATATAGTGGAGTTAACCAACATATCAAAACTAGCAGTGTGGCCATTTTAATCAATAATAAATGGAAAAACAGAATATGAAAGTACAATTTTGTAAATGATCGAATTATAACAGTTAAATTAAAAACAAATAGAAGCTACTTAAATATCATAGGAGTATAAGCCCCTGAAGAAGGTAGGAAAGAGGATTACAAACAATTTTATGAGAACTACAAAAACAGTTAAATGATAATAAAAATGATTATATATATTAATAGCAGAAGATCTTAATGCTAGAGTTGGAAATAATACAATCCCAAATGTCTTAGGAAAATATGGAGAAATCTGCATGAATAACAATGGTTAAGAACTATTAGACTTCTGTACTTTCAATAATTTTAAAATAACCAATACTTTTTCAAAAAAAGAATATAAATAAATATACTTGGAATGGCAGAGGAACAAGATCTATAATTGATTATATCATTACTAATCAGAAACTAGCTCTGCGTGTGAGAGATTATTATTGTTATTATTACATGACACCTCCAAGGAGTCCAAAGACTCATCAAGGGAGGGCATAGACTCTACAGTTCTATGGTCAAAGCTGTATACAGAGAGGAGACCTCCACATCGTCTTTAAAGGAATGTGGAGAACCGACCAGGGCTTTCAACCTAATGTCCAATCCTCACCTTCTCGTGGTGTACCCTGTTAGGTATCTACCTGGATACTGAACGGACCAGGATGGACTGGCAATTTGTGATTTAGCTGACCAAATTGTATTCTTATTGGCTTAAACCAAAATAAAAAATGATGGTACAACATGACAGAATTTCATGCTGGCTGGGACGTCGCCCGGTTAAACAAGGCCTCAGCTGTTTTCACACAGCGAAAAGTCAGCTACTGGAACAAATCCTAAAACCCACCCCAACTCAATATCACCAGATCGGTACTATCAACATAAGAAGCCTAAATGGCAAAGAAATGGAGCTAGCTAAGGAATTGGAGTATCAGATCGACATAATAGGGGTGACTGAAACAAAAAAGACAAAAACTCATGAGATCTTTCTGAGCAATAAATACAAAATGTTATATTCAGGCAATGACAATCAAGAAAAAGAAGGAGTAGCCATAGTATTCAACACGAAATACAAGGCTAATCTTCTTGAATGGAAGGCAATCTCAAGTAGAGTGATATGGGCAAATATGAGAATGGGGAACTGGACAATGAGACTTTTGTGCCTATGGTCCCGCAGACGGTTCTACTAAGGTAAGGGTGGAGAAGTTTTTTGAGGCTTTAAGAGAAAGCAACTGACACAATGAAAAAGGAAAAGTTAGTCCTTGTTGGGAATCTAAACAGCAGAGTAAGAAATGATTGTCAGACATACAGAAATATTTTGGGAAAATTTGGAGAAAAGAGCAAAGCAAATAACTGCAAATACTTGTTAGATTTTTGCTCAGGACATGGACTGGTTATTACTAATACAATGATCCAACATAAAAATGTGCATAAATTCACATGGAGAGAAGAGGCAAGGAATAAGAAAAGTCTCATTGACTATAATAAATTTAGTTTAATCCTTTATCCAAGTGTGAGCAAACAAAGTTTGCGCCAGTCCTGAAGATATTTTCAGGTGCTAACTTTGTTTGCTCACACTTGGATAAAGGACTAAACTAAATTTATTATAGTCTAACCAAGTAAAAAATAAACTTTCAACTCATTGATCTATGTTATTGTTGATAGTTCTTGTTTTCTCCCTGGTGCAGAACACTACAGTGTACAGAGGATTTGAAATTGGAAGTGATCACCATTTAGTCTTGTGCAGGATAAAATTGAATTTCATACTGAAAAGAAGAAGATGTAAGAAATTTTAAAGCAAATAAAAGTTGAGCAGCTCTCAGATGTGAACTGTAGACTAAAATACACAGACATTATTGCAAAAAAAAAATGAAAGAGTTTGAGAACAGGAACCAAACCTTGGAGATTCAGTGGCAAATCCTCAAGAAAATATTGATTGATTCAGCCAGAGAGGCATGTGGTGAGGTTGTCTGCAAGGATAGAAAAATCAGAACTCCATGGTGGACACGAGAAGTTAAGGAGACAGTGAAGGAAAAGAAGAAAGCATAACAAAAGTTCCTGGCAAATAAGTCACTGTTGTGTCGGAAAAAGTGCCAACTCACTTTTAATCAGTTATCCTATTTCCGACCCAACATAAGGTAACGTTAAAAGCCATGGATATGGACATGCTTATGCCTACCAGAAGAAAATGTGCATCTTGTCAAGCCAGAACTGTGGCTAAACACTCTTGTAGATATTAAGTGAATTTTGACTAACCCATAATTTAAATAGATAATGTTTGTGGATTAATAAAAGAGGAGAATCATGTATAATTACTGAAAGATGTATATAAGATAATAAGTGTATTGAGCCATGTCAAAAACAGTTCGGAGCTGCGGTGACCAATCGGCCACTGCTATGTGCGTGACGTAGCCACCAAGAGAGGGCGCTCACATGAGGTATATAGGTTTCTGCGCCGAATTCAATCGTTCTCTTATTTTCTGTTCCTGGTTCCTGACTCCAAGTGCTGGATATCTGTGAAGCTTGCCGCCGTGCCCCAGCAACATTTTCCGTTGCTATACGGTGCTGTGTCGAGTGTAGCCACGTTGAAGGAATGCTGCCAGAGAGAGCCACTGGTTAGCCATGTCAACGTATAAAACAGCGAAGAGGTGAAACTCTTTCGAAAAGAATAGGAGTGTGTCAGGGACGCCATAAGAAATATACGGTGAGGAAACCCGAAGATCTAGTTAAGGAAGTCCTAATAACCACCAGAAAAGCAAGAACGGTAAGACGCAAGTTTTCGTATTAGATTAACTAATAACCAAAAAGGGAATAAGAAATAAAACGTTAAGGAACTCCATATAGTCTACTTCTACTTTATATCTAAAGAACTGTAATCTTTTGGACATTCTGTCTACGTCTAAAGAGCAAGTAACACCCTAAGCTTAAGCTGAGCTGGGAACCAGGGCTTCGGACTGTTTATGTTAGAAGAAACATTGTTATTATTGTATTAAATTTGAACTTAATTATCAACTGAATTTTGGGGGAGGATAAAGCCAGAATATAAGAGAAAATATTGTCTCATGTGAATTTAGCAAGACGGAGTATGTCTAATATGTTTCACACTAGGATTGTAGAATGTATCTATGTATATGTGTTATTCCCATGAATGAGAACTGAGTGACTCAGTAGAAATTAACCGAGCCTGAATATAGTCATACAAAGAAGAGTGTGAAATTGATACCATAAGGTTTCAGAGTAAATAATTTTGGATATGTAAATTTAAGGGGGGGGGGGAATTCAGGCTCCTTAGAATTGAAATTTCTGACTAAAGTGTATATATGTGTCTTGTCTAAATAAATGTATTTCTTTAATTTAAACCTCATGAGTCTGTCAGTGTTCTGAGAATTGAGTTACCACTTGTTAAAATTCAGACCATGCATAATTAGTAGGGGAATCCATTAGCAACTAAGAAAGGGGGACCACGACTGCAAACCACTTGATCCCTATATTGTTTTCAGTAGTTTAAAATTGTGTCTCAGACTTCAGTTGCCGGCTGGCGCAGTCGACTTAAAGAATATAAATTTGTCGGCAACGGAAGAGCTGAAAATAGATAAGTGAATAGTCTAATATAAAATAATATAAAATAATAAATAAAAGGGAAGTACCAGACGTAACATCACCTTGTGCTCAAATGTAAAAACACCCAAGCTGTTACATAGATTCTTATATAAACACGAGAGTTTATATAAAGAAAGTGCTGAAGCCTTACGTCACAGACCCAATCTTAACTGTAATGGCTGTCTCACTATCCCAAAGGTCTGGGAAATTATTATCTGCAATTGTATAAAATAAATTTATCAGATATATTTTAATTTAATTTTAATTTACAGCCGAATATTTCAGTCCTTAAATACACTAATGTATGCATAGAGGGATTCCAATGTAAGCAGGCACACTAACTGTTCCTTTGAATGTAATTCCTAGTATTGTTTGTAATAACTGTACTGATGATGTCTTAAGATACTTAAGACAAAATATCTACATATTATTAAAATTTAATTACTGTGGTATATGTGTGAATTTTTAGTTAGGGATGTAGATTATCTCCAACACTATTCAATATATTATTAACATTTGACCTCCATGCAATCAGACTCATCATGGGAGGTACACACTATTGCACACAATGTTCATCCAACCATGCCTTAAACTGATTCAAGGTTTCTACATTCACAACACACTCAGGCAATGTACTCCACTCATAACCACTCTTCATGCAAAGAATTTGCTCCTTACTCCTCTACTGACACCCTCCTTATACAGTTTCCAGTGATGACCTCTTGTTCTAACCCCCCCCCCCCCCCCCGCATTCTATGATAAATCTCTTTCATGTCAACCTGAAAACAACACCTGACTAGCTTAAGAGTATATATGCATCATATCTCTCCTCCTATTCACGAGGCATTGCAACTTACATTCTCTCAATCTGTCCTTGTATTCCACACTCCAAAGACCACTGACCACTTTTGTGAATCTTCATTGGACCCTTTCCAACATATCCTCATCACTATGAAAACCCAGTGACCAAATCTATGCGCAATAATCCATATGGGGCCTGATCAAGACCTTATATGGATTTTTTCTGCATATCAGGGCTCTCTACATCACTGCCATTATCCGATGAGACATCTTCACAACTTGTTCCCCCCCCCCCACCCCCCCCCCCCCCCACCCCCCCCCCCCCCCACCCCCCCCCCCCCCCACCCCCCCCCCCCCCCACCCCCCCCCCCCCCCACCCCCCCCCCCCCCCACCCCCCCCCCCCCCCACCCCCCCCCCCCCCCACCCCCCCCCCCCCCCACCCCCCCCCCCCCCCACCCCCCCCCCCCCCCACCCCCCCCCCCCCCCACCCCCCCCCCCCCCCACCCCCCCCCCCCCCCACCCCCCCCCCCCCCCACCCCCCCCCCCCCCCACCCCCCCCCCCCCCCACCCCCCCCCCCCCCCACCCCCCCCCCCCCCCACCCCCCCCCCCCCCCACCCCCCCCCCCCCCCACCCCCCCCCCCCCCCACCCCCCCCCCCCCCCACCCCCCCCCCCCCCCACCCCCCCCCCCCCCCACCCCCCCCCCCCCCCACCCCCCCCCCCCCCCACCCCCCCCCCCCCCCACCCCCCCCCCCCCCCACCCCCCCCCCCCCCCACCCCCCCACACTATATAACAGGGCAAAATTAATCTGCTCAGATGACAAGACCCTGACTATGGAACTAAACCACATCCTCAACACTTTCTTAGCCAATGGCTATAACCCCAAAAAAATCCAAAAAATACTAAAACCTGAAAACCACAACCCCCCTCTCCCCCTCAACAATAAAGACTACACTAAGTCTATCACTATCCCCTACATCCAGGGCACCTCTGAAAAAATTACTAATATCCTCAAGAAATATGACCTTACTTCCTGTTACACACCATATAAAAAGTTGGCATCCCTTATCCGCTCTACCAAAGACCAACCACTTCCCCTAGACCTACCTGGTGTATACCAGGTCCCTTGCAGCTGCAAATTGTCCTACTTTGGCCAAACAGGCAGAACAACAAATATCAGGATTTCAGAACACCAAGACTACATCCGGTTTCACCAGTACAGCCGCTCTGGGCTGGCAGACCATGCCTTAGATACCCACCATAAAATTCGTTGGAAGAAGACAAAAATAATCCATCGCAGCAAGTTTAAATACGAAAGATTATTCAAAGAATCTTCAGCAGCTCTAAAAAACGTTCCTAACCTCAACAAATTTGGGTGCATGAAACTGCCCCAAATTTGGGAGACTTTCATTATGAGAACTTCAGCCCAACGGCCAAGACTACCAAATTAGCCCGCAAGAGGGCACCATTAGGACTTTAGGAACAAAATTAGTGTCTTAATTTCTTCCTCATTTGCTTTGTTAGTTCCTTTAGTGCACATACCATATCTTTATGTTCCTGAAGATGACAATGTGACATTGTCGAAATATAGAAGTGATTCATTAAAGTTATCTTTAATTAATTCACTTTATATGCGTTGTTAATTCCGTAAATTAATTACCAGTTATGTCTAACCAACGTATAAGTCTTACCACTAGAATCAATTCCCAATTTTAGCTAAATGTCCATGAAATTTCAAGTCTCTATCCACCATAACCTGCAAAACCTTTTATCTCCACAACCTCCTCTAAAATATCCCCACAAATCCTATGTATACTCTGATTCTCATCTTTGCTTCCCAAATTTTAAAACTTTGCACTTTTAAAAACCTTACTCATATACATTTTGCTCACAATTTTTAATTTAACAACTTTTTTATATTAAAATATCTTAACCTTGACTATGTTTCATTTATCATAGTTTTTCATATCCTTATCCAACTGATATATGGTTTTTAAAAAAAATTGAGTATTTGGGCTGATGTTCTTAGCACCGACAATGAATCATAACACTATGTAAAAATTGGAATAGAAATGAAACTCCTATGGAAATTGAAATAACTCAACTGAAGACAGACTGGACTGAACAGCTGTTATTCATGGAAGTCTCAAATTGCCTTTGGCAAATGATGACAGAAATGAAAGATATATTTAAAACAAAAACATCAAAGAGTTTGTGATGAGCATAATAATGCTGTTTCAACATGTTCACTGGATAATCATTTAAACATTTCTTGTTCAAATAAACAAAGTATTAAAAAACAAAATTAAGCTTTAAAATTGCAATATTAGGTTGTTTTAAATTTTTTTTATTAAACTGAGGGAACTTTCATTTTTTGAATACTTTTTGACAGGTTATGACATGGAGAGACAGGTTATGACAGGAGAGACATCTGCGACAGGTTATGACATGGAGAGAACAAAAAATTCAGAAATTGGTTATGTGATTTATAGATTAGTGTGCTACATAAATATAATTAAAATTAGAGATGAAAAAAATATACATTTTTACCTTCAATGTGGTATGTAAAGCATATGCACCATATGATGGAGTGTCAAGAGTATGCAATTCGGGAAGGATGTTCTCTTGGCCACTTGGAGTTTTATAATACATCATTCGTCTTAAATGCTAAAATGGAAAAACATTTATCAACTAATATAAAAAAAAAAATTCTTTATTATACTGAAATTATATTTAAATGCACTTTCTGAAGTTATAATCACACTACACAATCCTAAAATTTGCTTTTATGCAAAAATAGATCTTTTACCATAATTATAAGTGCAGATACAAAATGACATCCATATTGTTCCATCACCTTGAGTTTTACTTAAATGTCTATTGTTTGGAAGTGGTCAGCAGCGATAACTAACACTGAGTTACTTGAAGCCAAATATGGAAAAAACAGAACCAGATCATAGTTCCCCCAACTTAAGAATATACATTCATCAATTCTTCTTGCTACCCCCAATGGTTGGTAGGTAGGATGCCTAGAGACCATGCAAGTGATTGTTACTTTTGTTTAACACACACATTTCCAACTTTTCTGAAAACTGAAATGTAATAAAATACCTAAACTTGTTGGTAGCCATGAGACAAGTCCTTTACTATAATCTGTATCTGATTTCTAAATCTAAGACATACACATGGTTGAAGAAAACTCTATGAATGGATCTGAAAGTACACAGCATGTTCTCATGCCGTGTACTTTCAGATCCAGTTTTCATGCTGACACCTGAAAACTGAATTCAGTTTTCAGTTACCAGCTGCAAATCACCTAATAACCCAAGAAGACTTGAATAACCTTCTGAAAATATTTCTGAATCATACCAATAAGCTGAAAATGTTAGGATCTAGACTGCAAGGTTGAAACTTATCTGTAAAGAGAAAATTGAAAAGTAAATTCATCTAAATGTATTCTATAGGTTCATTATGAAATGCAATCTCAATTATTGAAGCTGAAGGATGACAAGACAATATTGAGCTCATATTTATTTAAATTTATCCTATTGAAATTGCACCATCACTCAACTATTTACACTTCGAGGTAAAACAAATATTAAAATTTTGTTGTTTAGCATTATCAATCAATTTTTAATGGAGGAAGGGATTCATTCTAATCTTTTAAGGCCTTAACAGGTAAGAATGAATTTCTACTTTATTTATTTAATGAAGTACACTATGTTTATATAATATGGGGGGGGGGAATCAGACACTATATGCACTTACTGAGTGTTCACTTTCAAAACTGCCACTATCTAAATCCACAACAGACTGATTTAACAACAATGGAACAGAAATTTCCACTGGGTGCAAAATTCCCTGGTGACAAGGCTGGGTGATAGTAATCATCCGTCTGTTAGTTCTGATGGTGATCACTCGACCACTCGATGATCCCCAAGAAGGTTTTGCCTTGGCTTCTAACGCAGGCTTTTGACCAATCTATAACATGGAAAATATATCCTTACATGAATCTGATATCACAGAGAATGAATAAAATCATTTTATATGCTGCAAAAGTACAGAACTCTCAAAATAGGCATAAAATAAAATAAATTTCTTTTCTATCTTATGAATAACAAATGTTCACACATTCTGGTTTGGATGGCTGTTAAGCATTATAATAAAACGAACTGAAGCTACATATTTGTTAATTGCATACATTTATGGGTCCCTTTTAATCAAAGGATCCTTATATAAAAAAAAATTATTCATTTAACATTAGACAACATTTGAACCTAGATCTTTTCAACTCAGGAGCAATTGTTCTTGTTTATTATTCAATAGCAAATTTCAGCAGTCATCAATATATGTCAGGAAGGCAGGTAAGTAGAGGAGCACAAAGAGAAAGTGTTACAGGAGAGAGAGAGAGAGAGAGAGAGAGATGCATGTGAGCAATCGAGGAATAGGGTGGTAAGAGGTGTAATGTATGGGAACTCAATGATCCATAGTGTTCAAGATAGGATGCGTGAGGAGTGTTTGCCTGGAGGAACGATAGAAAGTGTGGCTATGGCAATTAAGAGAGGTGAAAGGGTGGATGAGAATATTGTGATGGTAGAAACAAATGACTTGAGTGGTAATGTAAATAGAGCAGCGAGAAATATGAGATTCTTGCTTGAGGGTGTACAAAAGAAGACACAGAGAGGAAAGATTGTGTGTGTTGCCTAGGTATGATAGTGACAAGCTGAGCAGAAGAGTCGTGATATTGAATGGCATAATAGCGAGAATGTGTCAGAAGAGAGTATTGGAATATGTGGATGCTTGGAGTGCATTTGAGAACAGAGAAGAATTGTATGCGAGAGACTGCTTACATTTGAATGAGGAAGGTCGTAGGCATCTGGAGAGATTGCTGTTCTGAACAAGTCAGTGTGTCCCAGTGTGGATGGTAGCAGGGGTGGCTTCTTGTGGGAATGGGAACTTGGAAGAAGGGGGACAACATCAGGTAACGCTGAGCCCAGTGGAGTCTAGAGGGGATAATGCTGGGTATAGAAACAATGACATTTTTATGCTTTATACTAATGAGGAGTATTTGGAATAAGGGAGAGGAATTGGTGGCACTGATAGCATCAGCCTGGCCAAAGATTATTGGGATCACCGGGACGTGGTTGACGGAAGAGGATAAAATAAAAGGAATAGAAGTTGCTGGGTACAGCATTTTTTGGCAGGATAGGAAGGGAAAGTGTGGTGGTGGCTTATGATAAGTGATGATCTAAGAGTGGAGGCTTTAGAAGGCTGTGACACTAATGATTTTAAAAGCATATGGTGTGAGGTGGAGAAGACAGGATATTTAGTGGGGTGTTGCTACAGACCAAGGAGCACAGAGGGTGGAGACCAGGAGATGTTGAGACAGTTGAGAGTGGCAAGTGCAAGAAGAATGGTTGTTATGGGAGATTTTAACTACAGCAGTATAAATTGGGGAGAGGAAGATGCATGTAGCAATAAGGGAATGGAATTTCTAGAGTTCTTGAGAGACAAATGTCATAGGCAACATGTAACAGAGGGAACAAGAGGTTCAAGAATTTTGGATTTGGTTATAGCATTTGATAATAAGTAGATTGATATAAACTGAAGAGTTGATAATAACTGAGATGACATCTCTCCCGCCCATTGAAGAGAGTGACCATATGGTTTTGACTTGGAAAATGAATAGACATGCAGGAGTATCAAAGAGATAGGAACGTATGTGGAATTATAAAGCAGGTGATTATAATAGTCTTAGACATCAACTCGGAGAAGTTTCGTATATCATTAGTGCTTGGGAAATTGTGAAGGAATATTTGTTAGCAGCAATGGAAAGCTGTATTCCACGAGCAAAGAAGAGGATATGATTTGGAGTAAAGTGGATGACAAACAATATTAAACAGAAACTGCATGCAAAAAAGAGGCTATGGAAGAGATATAAGGAGACAAGTGAAGAGAAGATGCATGAAGAATATAAGACACAGGCCAGGAGAGTGACTAGTATGGTAAGGAAGGCAAAACTGGAATATGAGAAAAGACTGGTCCTTAGATCCAAGGAAAATCCTAGGGAATTTTTTAGCTATGTGGCCAGTGGGAGGAGAAACGACTGTGGAAGAATGACATTGTTGGATAAAAATGCTACTAGAGTGACTGATGCAGAGGACATAGTGGAATTGTTCAATGAACACTTTATTGGAGTATTTCATCCTGGAGGAGTCAATTTGAATACTAGAGGGATAGGGCAGGTTCGAGGTTTAGAGGTGCAGGAGGAGAGTGTGTTCCAAATACTGAGTACTCTGGATGTCAGTAAAGCTGTGGGACTGGATGGTATTTCACTACGAGTTTTGAGAGAATGTGCTAAGGAACTGACAGTGCCTTTGACCTGGCTTTTCAGTGAAAGTCTGGCTGCGGGAAATGAGCCCATGGAACGGAAGGAAGGTAAGACAGTGCCATTGCATAAGGGCAGTAGCAGACTGCAAATGTCTAATTACAGGCCAGTTTGTGTGTGTCATCAGTAGTTATAAGATCTTGGAGAAAGTAGTGAGGAACCATATTGTTATCTGTGAGAGTCTACATGGATTTGTGAAGGGGCACTCTTGTTTTAGCAATATGCTAGCCTTTTATAATAAAGTTACATAAGCATGATGAAGGAAAGGCATATACTGCCATTTTCCTAGACTTAACAAAGGCATTTGACAGGGTGCCACATGATAAGCTGATATTCAAGTTGCAGCACATGGATCTGAATGTCAGATCGGTCAAATGGATTCAGGATTGGCTGTCCGATAGGTGTCAGAGAGTTGTGTTTGGTGGAGCAATATCAAAGAGGCAGAAGATTACGTGGGGTTCCACAGGGCTCAGTACTAGGACCTATATTGTTTAACCTTTATATGAATGACATTGTCCGTGGATTGCAAGGGGATATTCAGTTGTTTGCAGATGATGTGAAGCTGGTAAGGGTTATTAGTAATAGTGCAGATGTGGTAGCTCTGCAAGAGGATTTGAATAAGCTAGCTAGATGGGCAAATGAATGGGGGTTTCAGTTTAATGCAGCAAAATGTAAGGTCTTGAGGTTTGGGAAACGTCAATGGGACACTGTATACTCTATGAGAGGAGTTAAACTGGAGGAAGTAGGGGAGACGAGAGATCTGGGGTTGATGATTGATAGAAACTTGAAATTTAGGGAACATATTGCAAAGGTAGTGAAGGTAACACAGAGGATTGCTGCAATAATGAGAAGGACACTGACCAGCAGAGATAAAAGAGTTATCATTCTGTTGTACAAGACTCTGATGAGACGACACTTAGACTATTGTTCACAGATTTGGTCCCCAGGATTTGAAAGGGATAAATTAACTGTGGAAAGGGTACAGAGGCAGATAAGAAAGATGGTGTCAGGACTGTACAATGTTAGTTATGAGGATCGGCTGAGGGAGTGTGGGCTGCAGAGTTTGGTGAATAGAAGAAGGAGAGGTGATATGATTGAGACTTTTAAAATGTTGAGAGGTGGTTTCAGGGTTAACAGTGTGGAGTTCTTTCGCTTAGTTGAACAGGGGGGAAGGAGTCATGACAAGGGGGGGGGCATCCCTGAAAGTTACAAAAGGAAACTGTGAGAAAGAGGGTGAGGAGTGGTTTCTTTGCATGGAGGGTGGTTGAACCATGGAATGCATTGCCTAATGGAGTGGTGGGAGCGAGGTCAATGCATTTAAGGAGTGGTATGATAGACTTTGTGTTTCCTAAGAGGGACCTCCCCTCGATGAGTCTTGATAGACTTGTGTTTTTTAGAAAGGACCTCCCATGATGAGTCTTTTGACTCCATGGAGGCCAGAATAATAATAATAATATGAAACGTACAAACAGTCTGAATTATTTCAGTTCACTGCCGCATTACTTCATGATTGCATTCTGTCATTTGTGCTGCCTTTTTCAACAACAATGCAACAAGAAACAAAGCATGATCTTACACTAAGTCTGGACCTCAGTCATAAACAATTTTAACACATTACACCACTAACCATCAGGTTATTACACAACACACATGTATTTCCATTCTTAGTCTTTTTAAAATATTGTGAAATTTACCTGCTTGTGTAGCTTATCTCTCTCTCTTCCTCCCCCCCCCCCCCACCATTATCTTCTGAAGATGTGAAACAGTTATTTCATGAAACTAGTTCAGTATTAAATAAACATATTTTTATTACCAATTGGTTCTATATGGTTTACATACCAGTATTATATTTGATCATGTCTTCTGACTACAGAAGTCTTCAATACAAAAGAAACAAGATGCTAGATTATTTTATAACAATAGTTGAATTTTAAATTTATTATTATTATACCACATGACACCTCCATGGGAACCAAGGATTTATTCTAGGAAGTCAGTCCACATTACACAAAATCACAACCACTGTTTGCATTGCATAATCCACCTTTTGCACTATATCATCTGTCAACAACTACACAGCAATTTCATCTGTCAATTATTTGTGTTCTCTGGTCAGTCAATTTATTTGTTTTAAGGGAAGGGGGGGGACCTGCTAATTATGTATGAGACCAGCTAGCTAACCTTCACTTGAAAAAGGCACAAGATTCAACACCCAGGTCTTTTACATAGCATGGCAAATGTCCCATTTTTTTATATTCTTCTTCTTCTTTCTCATCCATCAGATGATTGATTGAGTCTCCTATGAACAAAGCTTTGCCATCTGGCTCTATCTCTGGAAATATCTATCATCTCTCTGAAGCTCAATAATTGTGACCTTTCCTTCAAAGACTGCAGCCAAGTTCTTTCTGGTCTGTTTCTTGATCGTCTTAATCCAATGATTCCATTCAAGATCATATTTGGTAATCTCTGGGAGGACATTCTCTGGAAGTGTCCAAATCATTTTAATTGCTGTTTAAGAATTATAGCTATGATATCTTCTCAATAGTTTAATTCGTGTTTGACTTGCTAATTTGTTTTGTATTCAAACCCAGTGAGTCATATTTATTTTTCTTAAGCATTTCATTTTGAATGCTCTGATTTTCTGTATTTCTCTTTGACTAAGTCTCCATGTCTCAGCTCCATTTCTTACCATATGCATAACAATGGTTTTTTTTAGAATTTTAGTTTGAGGCTTTTTGAAATGCAGTTATTTTTCCATACATACCCATCATTCTGTTTTAAAATTGGATGATGATTGGATGATTTAAAATACTAGAAATGAGAGAAATTGATGAATCAGATTAAATTATCATAATAAACAATAAAATAAAAATAATAAATTTAATTAAATAATGATAATGATTTAACTCTTCAGCCATGTCTGACTATTGGTAACTTTGAAGGCAAGTATTCTTGCCACAAAGTGTTTCTGGTGAGAGTTTTACAGGGTGGTTCACCACTGCTTCCCCCATTATATCCAGAATTGACCGGCATGTGGTTGATGAATCAGGAATATGATTGGGTCATATTCCTGATTCGACACACATGGATTTACATAGTTGTAAATCCATGTGTGTTCACGGGACCAATTTGCCTGTTCCGGGAGGGACAAAAAAAAAAAAAAACCTGCCTCCGTATGAGACCAGCTAACTCACCTTTAGTTGAAAGAGACCAGATAAAGGTTTCTCACGTAATGGACGGGAAATGAACCTAGGTCTTTCCAACCAAAGGTGGAATGAAGGTATCAAACTATAGTCCAGTTTGCATTTCTTCTGTAGTTTGTTAATATTTAAAAAAAAATGAGTATACAAAATTGGGCTTGCATATTGACTTTCTGATTTATGAATGTCATCATGAATTTAGCAAGAGGTGTTCCTGTTTTATAGTGGATGCCTTTTATAATGAAGTTACAAAAGAAACTGATGAGAGGAAAGGCATATGGCAAGATGCCACATGACAAGTTAATGTTTAAGTTGCAATGTATGGGTTATGTCAGGGTTGATTAGATTAGAAATGGCTTTCTAATAGCAGAGTTGTGTACAGAGGAAGCAGTAATGGGGAGAAGGAAGGTTAAAGTTGAGTTCCATAGGGCTCAGTGCTGTGCCTGTTACGGTTCAATCTTATTGTCAATGATTCTTTCTTTTAAGGTTAAACGGTGATCAGCATTCATATTTATGAATTTAGGGACACAAAACACGTGTTTAAAAAATTATTTTACTGATTAATAATAAAATAATAACCTGACGTTTCGACCCCTGTAACTGAGGTCATAATCAGAAGGATACATGTGTATAAGAACCAAGCTACATGCTGTTGCACTCTATACAGGTAAATTAGATCTATGTTGTTAACTAATCTTCTTTCTTAGCCTGCCCTCTAGTGATAAAAAAAAAATCCTACAATAAACTCTGCTGAAGTCCTCATGTACTAGGATTCTTCTGGAATTATACAGTAATTATAAAGGTATCAGCAAGTTGCGTATGAGTTATGATATCCAGGAAAACGAAAGTCACTAGTGGAGTGCCTCAGGGGTCTGTTTTAGGGTCATTACTGTTTAACTTGCGAAGATTTGGATGGAGATATTCAGTTGTTTGCAGATGATGCAAAGTTGGGATGAACCATAAAGAGTAGCGAAGATGTTGTGGCCTTGCAAGAAGACTTGAATAAATTGAGTGATTGCGCAAGCAAATAGGGATGTGAGTTCAATGTTGCAAAATGTAAGGTTTTAAAATTTGGAAAACAAAGATGGGATGCAGAATTTATGCTTGGTGAGAATATATTGTTGGAGGTAGAGGAAATAAGAGATCTGGGGGTGATAGTGGATAAGGATCTAAAATTTAGGGGGCACATTGCCAAAATTATGAAGACAACACAAAGGCTTCTGGGAATGATGCGGAGGACACTGACGTGTAGAAGTAGGGATATTCTTGTTCCGTTGTATAAGGCTTTGATTAGGCCACACATGGACTATTGTGCCCAGATTTGGTCACTGGGTTTTCAGAAGCATGAAGAAACGTTGGAAAGGGTCCAAAGGTGACTGACTAAGGTAGTTTCTGACCTCTAGAATGTTGAGTATGAGGAAAGGTTGAGAAGATGTAATTTGCAGTCTGGTGGAGAGGAGGAAGAGGGGAGATATGATAGAGACCTACAAGTTGGTAAGGAGTTGTTATAAGATCAATGGTGGAGAAGTTCTACAGAGAACAGTGGGAGATCAGGGGATAACCAGAGGTCGTCCCTGGAAAAAAACTGTATAAAGAGGGTGTGAGTAGACAAGTGAGAGGCAGGTTTTTTTCGTGCAGAGTTGTGAATGAATGGAATGCCTTGCCTGAGAGTGTGGTGTCTGCAAGAAGTTTGAGTGTGTTTAAGACACGGTATGATGAGATGCATGTGATAAAAGGACCTCCCAGATGAGTCTTTGACTTCATGAGGTCTTGGAGTAATAATAATAATAATAATGTATTTTGTAAACCCCTCGGTGGGCTAGGTGTGGCAGAGGATCCTTGGAAGAACTGAGTAGGTGTCATAATTTTGTTGGGGGGTTTAAAGGTGGTTTTGATGTTGTATTTGTGTAGTGTTCTGTCTATTTTTTCTGAAATGCCTCTAACATATGGTATAGCAATAGCATTCTTGAAATCATTTGTTATTAGTGGTATCTTTGTGGAGGATCTTGTGAATGGTTTTTATACTGTATCCATTTTTTATAAAGGTATGTTTGATGGTCTCATATTCATGGTTAAGAGCTTGTTCATTTGAACAAATAGTTTGAGCTCTGTGTTTAAGGGTGCTTATGACCCCTAGTTTTTGTGTTGGGTGGTGATAAGAAGTTTTGTGCATGTACTGGCCTGTGTGTGTGTGTGTGTAGGTTTGCGGTAAACTGAGAAGGAGAGACAGCATGAAGGAAGATGTGTAACAAGTGTGTCTAGGAATGGAAGAGAGTTGTTTTTTTCTATTTCAATGGTGAATTGGATGCAATTTGTGTTGATTGTTCAGGTGGCTAAGGAATGTATTTAGTGCTTCGCGGCCGTGGGGTGATATGGCGAAAATATTGTCGATGTATCTGAGCCAAATTTTGGGCTTTAGGCATGCCGACTCTATAGCTTGTTGCTCAAAGTCTTCCATATAAAAGTTTGCTATTGGGGGGGGGGTGAGTAGCGAGCCCATGGCTGTACCCTCTTTTTGAAGGTAAAAATTGTTTTGCCACACGAAATATCCAGAGCAGAGTACGTGGGCAAAGAGGGTTGTGATGTTGTGTGGAAATATGTTCTGTAAGAGTAAGATAGTATCATTGATTGGGACATTGGTGAAAAGGGAAGTTATGTCAAAGCTGACTAATAGATCTTGGTCGTTGAGTGTAATATTTTTAATTTTGTTTATGAAATATGTATTTTTTATGTAGGAAGGGGAATGACCAACCAATTCCTTGAGCGTGGCCACTAATTTTTTGGCTAAGTGGTAATTCGGCCTGTCGATTCCTTCCACAATTGGACGTAATGGTGTGTCTGTTTTGTGTACTTCTGGCAGGCCTTAAATTCTGGGCACGAGGGCATACTGTGGTATTCATTTTTTAATTGTTTCTTCTGGCCAAGTGTTAACTGATTTAAGTAGTTCAGTAATTTTCTTTTTGTTGCATTGCATTGGGTTGCAATTTACCATTTGGTAGGTGTTGTGGTCTGATACCAAATGGTTCATTTTTTCTATGTAGGTTGTCGGATTTAAAACAACAGTGGCATTCCCTTTATCTGCTTTTGTGATAATAATGTCACGGTTATTTTTTAGGGATTTGAGGGCCAGTTTTTCCACTTTGTTTAGGCTGCTGCTTAATTTTTTGGTTGAATTTAGTAAACAGGCAGTTTCCATCCGTATTTTGTCAGCTAAATTGGCAGGGAGGGATCTTAAACCTCTCTCGATACGATAGATTATATCTAGTTTATTTACTGACCTCAGAGCATAATTTAAACCTTTTTCCAGTAGCGAGAGTTCACCTTGGGTGAGGTTGTAATCTGACTGGTTGATAACCAGACAGTGGTTGGTCGCTCCTAACAGCGTTTGTGGGTGATTGGCTGCTCCTTTCGTTATGGCGTCATAATTGTCTTGTGCTGTCCTGTAGTTTTAATGCTTGAAACTTTGTTATTAATTGTTCTTTGTTTTTGAGTAATAGGTGTTTGGCCGAGTCGTCTGTGATTTTTGTCTAGAATATCCCAAATTTCAGGATTAACATAACTGGATAGCTCAAATTTTAGTTGTAACACTTTGGCTTGGGTAGATGCTAAGTTCTTTTGTGCTTCGTGGATCTGTTCTCTTCACAACGATTTTTCTAGCCTGGCATAGATACGGAGCGCTTTAGCTGATGTAAATTTCTTCTTTAGTTTAATGCAGTTGGGTATTAAGGTGCTGTCTCTACATCGTTTAAAAGGCTAGTCGATTAATTAGCATGGAACTACGTATCTTTAGCTTACTGTAGAGGCTGCACTGCTTGTGGGTCACATCTCCATGGATTATGAAGACTCTTTCTTTTTTTTTTGTTTTTAGTGGTATCCACAAAGATACCACAAATAACAAAAAAAGATTTCAAGAATGCTATTGCTATACCATATGTTAGAGGCATTTCAGAAAAAATAGACAGAACACTACACAAATACAACATCAAAACCACCTTTAAACCCTCAACAAAATTAAGACACCTACTCAGTTCTTCCAAGGATCCTCTGCCACACCTAGCCCACCCAGGGGGTTTACAAAATACATTGCACATGTAACATACCATACATAGGGGAAACAGGGCAAACCATCCTAATCAGGAAGGATGAACACAAACGACACATAAAATACCTCCATTTTGGAAAAACCGGCCTTTCTGACCACGCACTCCAAACATACCACATAATTGATTGGAAAGGTACCTAGTCCCTATACTGCACCAAAACCTGGTTCGAGTGGAAATTCAAGGAAGCATGTGAAATGCTCAAACATGATCCGAATTTGAATAAAAATGATAGTCTAACTATTCCAAAAATGTGGAGGACCCATCTGCAACCTTCATAGCAACCACAAAGAAAAATCTCAATACAAGAAGACTTGGTGAAGTGTTTTTTGTTTTTTTTCCTGAACATTCAATAGCAACCTGTACTGTACAAATCCAGAAGATAATCGCAATATAACAATAATAACTGTATAATTCCAGAAGAATCCTAGTACGTGAGGACTTTAGCAGAGTTTATTGTAGGTTTTTTTTTTATCACTAGAGGGCAGGCTAAGAAAGAAGATTAGTTAACAACGTAGATCTAATTTACCTGTATAGAGTGCAACAGCATGTAGCTTGGTTCTTATACACATGTATCTGTCTCATGATGACCTCAATACAGGGGTCGAAATGTCAAGTTATTATTTTATTATTAATCAGTAAAATAATCTTTTCAACACGTGTGTTTTGTGTCCCTAAATTCATAAATATGAATTATTGTCAATGATAGTGTGACACTATCATTATTGTCAATGATAGTGTCACAGATTTATAGGGAGATATTCAGCAATATGTAGAATGATGTGAATCCTAATGATGTGAATAAGTAAACAGCTGCTGATATTATGGCTCTTCCAGAGGATTTGAAAAAGCAGCTTTTTTGCATGGACAGTGGCAGGAGATTGGAATGCATTGCCTGAGAGGGCAGTGAAAGTACAGACAGTGAATGTGTTGAAGAAGGTGGTATAATAACACAAAGAAAGAGCAAAGAAAGAACTTCCTATGTTGAGTTGAGTCTTGTGACTCCATGGAGGTTCTGAATAATAATAATAGTCATTCGATGGGAAGAATGGCATCTGTTTTGGATTAAACAGTACATTTTGGTACTGTTTAATCCAAATTGTTGGTACCATCAGTGGGTTAAGAACTAAAAAAAAAAAATTAATATTTCATATAGTATATATTTCTACACAGTCTATAAACCTCACTATAGAGACCAAGTCACTTCATGCCTCCAATAAACATAGATGGCCATCTTCCATCTATAAAGACAATCACCAACATTCACATTCATGCCCATGATGGAATGTGAACCTGCAGCCTGCTGGTTACATCTACCGATCTGCTAGCTACTATAAAACTAACTGTTAGTCAAATTAGTAGATGTACATATCTGTAAACAATGAGCAAAAAACTCTATTCAATATGGGAAGTATTTCTCATAAAAAGGGATTTCTCATTACATCATTTCAGTTATTCTCGTAGGAAGGCTTATACATTGGTTATACATGATTATTAATTAACTTAAGGAATTCAAAAACGTACACTAGAATATAAATTAAATTAAACTTTAATATATATTTCCAATATTTTGGCAACGTCACATTGTCATCTTCAAAGGAACTTAAAATAAAGACACGTGCACGCAGGCACTACACACAGTAAATGAGGACAAAGCGAGGAAGCTATTGTTTCTCCTAAAAGTCCTGATAGTGCCCCCTAGTGGGCTATGTAGGTATTCTTGGCCATTGGGCTGAAGGTTTCCTGATGAACGTCTTCCAAATTTGGGGCAGTCTCATGCAACCAAATTTGTTGAGGTTTGGAATGTTTCTTATGGCTGAGGCTGATTCCATGAAAAGTCTTTCAAATTTGAACTTGCTACGGTGTATTATTATTATTATTATTATTTTCGGGCTACTCCAGGGAGTCCTTAAACTCATCGAGGGAGGCGCTTAACATCATGTCAAAACAACTATACGACATTCTCACAGTATCTATCATACCTTGCCTTGAACTCGCTCAGTGTCATAGCACCCACAACAGACTCTGGCAGCTGATTCCACTCATGTACCACTCTAAAAGTAAAGAACCCAGCTCTAACACCACTGCTAACCACACTCTTGCCCAGCTTCCATAGGTGTCCCCGAGTTCTCCCACCACCAGTCCTGATCTCAAAATTATCCTCTGAAATAATCTTATAGAATCCTTTTAGCAATTTGAATGTCTCAATCATATCTCCCCTTTTCTGCCTATCAACCAATTTATGCAACCCACAAATTTTTAACCTGTTCTCATATGGTTCATTCCATAGACCTGCTATCATCTTAGTCACTCGCCTCTGGATCCTCTCCACCTCCTCCCCATCAAGAAGGAACTGAGATGACCAAATCTGGGCACAGTAGTCAAGATGAGATCTTATCAAGGCTCGGTACAGAGGTACAATAACTTGCTTGTCTCTGCTCGTTAAGGTATTTTTCAACAACCAAGTGAGTTGATGAGCTGATTTAGCTACTTTCACCATGTGCCTCCTAAACTTCATCTCCCTATCCACCAACACTCCCAAGTCCCTGGCCTCTTCAATCTCTTGGAGTACAGTTACACCCATGTGGTATACTGTTGCTAATCTTTTCACCCCAAAATGCATAACCTTACATTTTGTCACATTAAATTGACATCCATTCTCCTTAGCCCAGAACTCCAATCTATCTAAGTCATCCTGCAAGACTTTGACATCTTCTGCATTCACTATCGCCCTCCCCAACTTTGCATCATCAGCGAACAAATGAACTGTTCCACTTAGATCCTTCCCTATATCGTTAATAAACAGATTAAACAGCAGTGGTCCAAGAACAGAACCCTGCGGCACCCCACTAGTCACAGGCCATCTTTTAGACTCCACTCCTGAATAAACCATTCTTTGATATCTCTTCAATCACCCATCTATCCATCTCACCAACCCTATATCCATTCCCATATGTTGTAGTTTACAGATTAGAATTCCGTGTGGTATCCTGTCAAATGCCTTTGCCAGGTCCAGCAGTATCACTGTAAACCCATTACCCTTATCCAGGTTCAGCCGTCACCTTGTTATAAAACATGAGCAAGTTACTGAGGCATGATCTACCCTTCACAAAGCAATGCTGTCCCCTGTACAGTATCTCATTTTCATCAATCCATTCCTGTATTTTTCCCTTGACTACTTTCTCCAAGACCTTGACAATGACTCCTGATATGCTGATCGGTCGGTAATTTGCAACCATAGTCTTGGATCCTCCTTTATGCAGTGAAACTATTTTCTCCTCTTTCCACACCTTCGGGACTAAACCGGACCCGAGACTCAGATTAAACAACATGGTAAAGGGCAGTGATAATTCCTTAGCCGCTTCATGCAAGACCCGTGCAGGTATACCATCCAATCCCACAGATGTATTCACATTAAGGTTCTGTAATAGACTATTCACCTCCACTTCATTCATCACAATTCCTGTATAAACTAATGGTTCCTTCATTTCTCCAATGTCACCACCTGGATGATATACTTTTGCAAAGTGCGCGCTCAGTAACTCCACTATATCGACTGATTCAGTGACCTCCTTACCATTGTCATTCCTTAAAATCATTTTGCCGTGTACAGTTTTTTTCTTGCTTGCAGCATATTGAAAGAACTGTTTGGGATTCTCTTTTTCTTGCATAGCTAGTTTCCTTTCATAATCCGCTTTTGCTTTTTTTTACCACACTCGTTACCCTTCTGGCCTGCAATTTATACCATTCGTGTGCCTGCGGGTCACCTCTTTCTTTAAATTCCCACCACAGTTGTTTCTTTTTTTGCAGCTCAAGCTTAATGGTGTTATTCATCCATTTAACCCCTACTTGTTTTACTATTCGGACCCTAGGTATACAATCAGCCATAACCTCCTGTAAATGTTCCTTGACCACTTCCTATGCTCTATCGACATCCAGCCCTTGCAGTTGTACATGCCATGGCACTGATCCAAGCAATCTCCTAAGCTTGTCATACTTTCTAGCATGGTAATTTCACATATACCATGTCTTAATCAAAAGCCACAAAAATTATTGTGGCTTTCTTCCACCATATTCTGTGGCGTGTATCCAGAGTCTGCAAGCACAGAGTGGCTATACTGGTGAAAATGGATGTAGTCCTTGTGTACTGAAATTCTGATATTCGCTGTCCTGCCTGTTTGGCCAAAGTGTAAGTTAAGACAGCTTACAGCTGCAAGGGACCTGGTATACACCAGGTAGGTCTAGGGGAAGTGGTTGGTCTTTGTTGGTTCTAGTAGCAAGGCTTATACGTTGGTCAGACATAACTAGTAATTAGTTTACGGAATTAACAACGTATATAAAGTATATTAATTAAAGGTAACTTTAATGAATAACTTCTATATTTCGGCAACGTCACATTGCCATCTTCAGGAACATAAAGATATGGTATGTGCACGCAGGCACTAACACAAAGCAAATGAGGAAGAAAGTAAGAAACTAATATTGTTCCTAAAGTCCTAATGATGCCCTCTGGCGGGTTAATTTGGTAGTCTTGGGCAGTTGGGCTGAAGTTCTCATAATGTAAGTCTCCCAAATTTGGGGTAGTTTCATGCACCCAAATTTGTTGAGGTTAGGAACGTTTTTTAGAGCTGCTGAAGATTCTTTGAATAATCTTTCGTATTTAAACTTGCTGCGATGAATTATTTTTGTTTTCTTCCAACGAATTTTATGGTGGGTATCTAAGGCATGGTCTGCCAGCCCAGAGCGGCTGTACTGGTGAAACTGGATGTAGTTTTTGTGTTCTGAAATCCTGATATTTGTTGTTCTGCCTGTTTGGCCAAAGTAGGACAATTTGCAGCTGCAAGGGACCTGGTATACACCAGGTAGGTCTAGGGGAAGTGGTTGGTCTTTGGTAGAGCAGATAAGGGATGCCAACTTTTTATATGGTCTGTAACAGGAAGTAAGGCCATATTTTTTGAGGATATTGGTTATTTTCTCAGAGGTGCCCTGGATGTAGGGGATGGTGATAGACTTGGTGTAATCTTTATTGTGGAGGGGGGAGGGGAGTTGTGGTTTACTGGTTTTAGAATTTTTTGGATTTTTTTGGGGTTATAGCCATTGGCTAAGAAAGTGTTGAGGATGTGGTTTAGTTCAGTAGTTAGGGCCTTGTCATCTGAGCAGATTAAATTTGCCCTGTTATATATAGTGTTTTTATAACCCCATATTGTTGTGAGGGGGGGGGGACTGCTGGTGAATGTATCTGCCAGTATGGGTGGGTTTTCTGTGAACAGAGAAAACCAAAGATCCATCAAGCTGGCAGGTGATTAAAGTGTCTAGGAAGGGGAGGGTGTTGTTTTCCTCTTTTTCTAAGGTGAACTGGACTCTGGGGTGTTGGTTGCTTAAGTGTGTTAGGAAGGAGTGGAGTGTGTCTGAGCGATGTGGTCAAATAGCAAACACATCATCCACATAACGAAGCCAAATAGTGGGTTTTTGTGGGGCAGAGTTTAAGGCTTTCTCTTCAAATGTCTCCATAAAGAAATTGGCCAAGGGTGGGGAAAGCAGTGAACCCATGGCTGTCCCCCCTCTATCTGTTTGTAGAACTTTCGCAACCTGCCTAACCATATCACCAACAACGTTAGACTGGATGTAGTCGGTGTTCTCACTAAAGCCAAACCTCCAAAAACGAATATGCAGCCCTACAAGAATTGAAAAACAACAAAAAAATAGTAATCACCAAGGTGGATAAGGGAAACGCCACTGTGGTGCTCAATCAAAAAGACTACAAAGGTAAGCTAACTGCTTTAGTACTAGACCGTACTACTTACCTTCCCATTGAATATAATCTGACCAGCTCTCAGATTAGAACTCTCCACAGACTCCTTAAGAAGGTCACTTCTGGGCCTGTGGAAGTCACCAACAAACTAAAACCTTATAACTCTAGGACCCCCCCCCCAATTATATGGACTCCCAAAAATACATAAACAAAATGTACCATTGCGTCCCATAGTGGATGGCATTGATTCCCCCACATATAAATTAGCCAAACATTTAGCCAAAATGCTCACACACTACACTGGCAACACACCATCACACATAAAAAACTCAGCCCACTTTAAATCCAGTATAGAAAACCTCACACTCCAACACATTGACATAATGGTCAGTTTTGAGTCTCTTCCCTATTCACTAATGTCCCACTCAAAGAAACCCTAGAGCTCATCCAAGCCAAGTTTCCTCCCGATATCTCAGCCCTATTTCAGTTCACAATGAACTCAGGCTATTTCGTTTGGCAAGGAAAGTTCTACAAACAGATAGAGGAGACAGCCATGGGTTCACCACTTTCCCCACCCTTGGCCAATTTCTTTATGGAGACATTTGAAGAGAAAGCCTTAAACTCTGCCCCACAAAAACCCACTAGTTGGCTTCATTATGTGGATGATGTGTTTGCTATTTGGCCACATGGCTCAGACACACTCCACTCCTTCCTAACACACTTAAACAACCAACACCCAGAGTCCAGTTCACCTTAGAAAAAGAGGAAAACAACACCCTCCCCCTTCTTAGACACTTTAATCGCCTGCCAGCTTGATGGATCTTTGGTTTTCTCTGTTCACAGAAAACCCACCCATACTGGCAGATACATTCACCAGCAGTCCCCCCCCCCCCTCACAACAATATCGGGTTATAAAAATATTATATAACAGGGCAAATTTAATCTGCTCAGATGACAAGGCCCTAACTACTGAACTAAACCACATCCTCAACACTTTCTTAGCCAATGGCTATAACCCCAAAAAAATCCAAAAAATTCTAAAACCAGTAAACCACAACTCCCCCCCCCCCTCCACAATAAAGATTACACCAAGTCTATCACCATCCTCTACATCCAGGGTACCTCTGAGAAAATAACCAATATCCTCAAAAAAATATGGCCTTACTTCCTGTTACAGACCATATAAAAAGTTGGCATCCCTTATCTGCTCTACCAAAGACCAACCACTTCCCCTAGACCTACCTGGTGTATACCAGGTCCCTTGCAGCTGCAAATTGTCCTACTTTGGCCAAACAGGCAGAACAACAAATATCAGGATTTCAGAACACAAAAACTACATCCAGTTTCACCAGTACAGCCGCTCTGGGCTGGCAGACCATGCCTTAGATACCCACCATAAAATTCGTTGGAAGAAAACAAAAATAATTCATCGCAGCAAGTTTAAATACGAAAGATTATTCAAAGAATCTTCAGCAGCTCTAAAAAACGTTCCTAACCTCAACAAATTTGGGTGCATGAAACTACCCCAAATTTGGGAGACTTACATTATGAGAACTTCAGCCCAACTGCCAAGACTACCAAATTAGCCCACCAGAGGGCACCATTAGGACTTTAGGAACAATATTAGTTTCTTACTTTCTTCCTCATTTGCTTTGTGTTAGTGCCTGCGTGCACATACCATATCTTTATGTTCCTGAAGATGGCAATGTGACGTTGTCGAAATATAGAAGTTATTCATTAAAGTTACCTTTAATTAATATACTTTATATACGTTGTTAATTCCGTAAACTAATTACCAGTTAGGTCTTTGTTGGAGCAGATAAGGGATGCCATTATTAGTTAAGAAGTAACCATTAGTACTCAATAAATCAGATTTTTAATGTTTCATTCTCACATGATGTATATATTTCTTTTATATTTCTTATCTCTTCAAAGATTTAGTAGCTAATAAAATTTGCTATAATATATATATTTTCCTAACTCACTAATATGTATTCTTACTTACCTGACCTCCATCATTCTGTCCCCATCCCCAGACCTTTCCAGTTAAATCAAGAGCAACAGTGAAATCTGCACCACATCCTATGGCAGTAACTGTTTTTTCATTTAATGGATGTAACAGAGATGGTACTTTCTGAAACAATTTTTTTTTTTATTGTTGTTTAATTTCATTACAGAATGATTATTTATTTAACATAACTGCAGCATTAAGTATTTCAAATTATTTTATATAAATAATAATTTAGTGTTGCTAGTCTCGCGAGTGAATTTAAAGGTATTTGAGATGTGTTAGGAAAAGCATTTCAAATAGTTTATAGTTCAAATAATTGTGCTTCATTTTTTTCCATGCCAGATACAAGTGTTCTTCAGTAGTGTTAGTTATAGTATTTTTGTTTGTGTTCCTATTGCTCTCCATTTTCTGCAAACATCAGTAATGGAGAAGACATCTGCAGCACAGAATGCTTCAGCATGAGGATTGAATTCTGCCCTAGATTTTTCTCAGTGGATGCATTAGGAGAATTGTTTTTGTATACACCAAAAAAATGTAAAAGATATATGGACTGTTAGGGTGAATGGAGAGAAGGAAAGTATTAATGTATTATTAATGTTTCAATTAACATACATTAATTGAAACATTAATGTATGTGAAAAGAGTAACAAGATAGGCCACAGTTGGGAGCTAACATTGCCAGTAGCAAAGAAATTGGATGACAGTGTTAGTAAAGATAACAATGGAAACAGAGTAGAAGAACTTAGGCGAGAGTTGAAAAAAATGAAAATTAAAATGAAGCACTGAAAGATGAGATTAAACATCTAAGGAAGCTGATGTAAATGAGAAGGAGGAAGTTAGTATCATGAAAAAATAATCAAAAAATAATACAATGATATATCATTGTATGGGAAATCAACCATTAGAGGTGTGATGAATAACAAAGTATTCATGACTTATTTTTCATGGTATTAACAATACCACACAATTTTATCAAAGAGATGTTTTATTAACTGCTTATATTTTGCTGATTTTCAACTCAGCATCATCAGAGCACAACACACTTGTACACGCGACAGTAAGTGAGTGAAACAATATATGCAACGGACAAAAGATCTAAAGCTCTATTTTTGGTGCCCTCTAACGAAAAAAAAAAAAAAAACCAGCTATGTGGGAGTTTCTCTTAGGATAGCAGTCTCCCAAATTTTTCGCAAATTAATGCAACCATACTAGTTAAGGTTGGTTGCATTAATTTGCGAAAAATTTGGGAGCCTGTTATCCTAAGAGAAACTCTTGCATAGCTATTTTTTTTTTTTTTTTTTTTTTTTTTTTTTGTTAGAGGGCGCCAAAAATAGGACTTTAGATCTTTTGTCCTTTGCAATTACTCACTTACTGTCACGTGTACAAGTGTGTTGTGCTCTGATGATGCTGAGTTGAAAATCAGCAAAATATAGGCAGTTAATAAAACATCTCTTTGATAAAAATGTGTGGTGTTGTTAATACCGTGAAAAATAAGTCATGAATAACCGCCAACACCTAAGCTTATCTGTTAGAATAACAAAGTACACAAAACATGCTTTCCTAGTGGAACATTGAAATGGATATAGATGATTTTCAGAGAAGAAAAGAGTGGGCATTAGAATTAATGGTAGTTGTGGGCATGAATGGCTTAGTTTTTGAAAAAAAAGAATGTCGACATTGAGAAAGTTTTTGCAGGAGATAAGGAATAACAATGCTGTTGGAAAAGTGATTGGTGCAGATATGATAATAGTGAGCTGAAAAAGAGAGAGCAGAGATAAAATAGCAAGATGGCTGCATTATGTGAGGCAAAGGGGTTTGAGTTTGTAAATTTGTGGAGTAAATTTGAAGGGAAGGTGGAATGGTGTAAGGCTGATGGATTGTGTTAAATTGTGAATGAAGAATTTTATGATTATTAATAATTCATTCATGATTTAACATGAATTGCATTTCCTGAGCTAAGTTTGCTCCTAAGTAAATTGTAATTTAAACACTTACTGTTATTTGTTCATTGAAATAATAATTGTAATTTTTTTTCAGTTATTTATCTTATATAAATTCTTTATATCAACTTGTAAATGTATCCTAAGCGAACTGTAATATATGCATTTTATTTGTTTTTACTGAAAGTGAAAGTATTTCTAAGGGACTCTGCTAATGTGATTTGATTGGATGCTGTCAGAAAACTAAGTTATTTTGAGATAGTGCGTGCCTTAGCGTTGGGAACTGTACAACGATCATGTGGGAATTTGGTTGTAAACTGAAAGAGCGAAGAAAAACAAGTTTGGCCGAAAAAGAGAGAGGATTTTTTATGAGATAGAGGAAGAAGGAACCAGCAGGAAAATGGAGAGAGTGTGTAGGAAGGTCGTGAGATGTGATCTAACCTGGGATCGTACGACGTAATAAAGATTTGGAAACTTGTTCCAAATTTGACGATGATGATGATAGTGAAATTGGAAGATTCAACTGTGAAATGTTGAGGCAAATTGGTTAGGCATGTAAAAAGAATGTGATTCTAATGGGAGACTTTAATTACAAGAATGTGGATTGGGAGGAGGAGATAACATATGGGAACAAAGAAAGTGAATTTGTTGAATTTCTGAGGGCTAAATATTTTAAGCATCATGTGATAGAAGCAACTAGCAGTTTGAGAGTGTTGGATTAGGTGATAACTTCACAAGATGTGGTTGTTAATGAGACATTAACACTACCTCTAGTTGGTGAGAATGATCATGAGTTATTTGTTTGGGAAGTGATGAAACAAGAATAGGTTACCACCAAAAAGAATACATGCAAAATTATAAGGTGGGTGATCATAGAAGCACTGTAGTCAACCAGCATCAATATGTTGGATAAATGAGCTGTGCAGAAAAGATGCTGACAATGCATGGGAATTCATAAGACAGCATCTCACATACCAATGTATGACTGCATACTAAGAGTTAAGTGAATAAATAGAGTAGGAGTGAAATCAAGCAAGTTGCAAAAGAAATGTTATGGAGGAGATAAGTGCAGGTTAGGAAGGTGATGAGCATGGTAAAGAAAGAAAAGGTACAGTATGAAAAGGTACAAAGGTACAAATTGGCTAGCCAGGCCAAGGATAATTGAAGGGAATTCTTCTGCTGTATGGCAGGAAAGAGGAAAAATAATTATTGCAGGTTGACACTATGGAGAGTCATGGTAGTAGAGTAACAATTGCAAAGGATATAATGGAATTATTAAACAAGCACTTCATCAATGTATATCAGTGTTTTTCAAACTTTTCTGGCCATGATCCACAAAAATACACCTTATAGTGTTATCTGGTAAACACACACACACAAATTATATATAAACAAGAGCATGCATACGCACACACTAAATGAAATAAAAATTTCAAAACAAAATGTGCCGTTACTACACTGCTAAGGATACAGAATTATTGAATGAACACGTCATCAGTGTATATCTTACTAGTGCAAATGATGCTGTGCAATATGTAAAAGGGAGACAAGTATTAGGAGAATTGGAAGTGAAAAAAATTAGAGGTGTATCAGGTGTTGATGGGTTAGATATTAATAAGGCTATGGGAATAGTTGACTATGCTCTTGACCTGGTTATTTAATGAAAGTCTTGCAGCAGGTAGGTTCCTAAAGAATGGAAAAAAAGACAAAATAGTACCAATCCACAAGCATTGTTCTAAGACAGAAGTTCCAATTATAGATAAGTCTATATATATCTGAGCTATAGCCAAGGAATTAGAGAGATTAATTAGGAGTAGAATACAGGACTGGGCTGATGGACATGGATTTGTTATGATGGTCAGTATGGATCAGTAAAGGGCAGGTTTTGTTTTAGTAATCTACTTGCATTTTATGATAAGGTAATGAGTGTGTTGGATAGGGAGATTCATATACAGTGATAAGTGATGTGATCTGTCTAATGCTTGAACTTTATGCATTAGACAGATCACATGACAATAAGTAGGTGTACAAGCTACAGGGATAGGGGATAATATATGATTAGGTGGAATGAAGATTGATTCTCTGAACACGAGCCTTCTACTGTTTAACTTCTTTGTAAATGATATTTCATTTGGATTGACTGGGGATCTTCAGTTGTTTGCTGATGATATAAGGATGGGGAGAATTATAAGTAGCAATGCTGATGTTACTTCCCTTTAGGAAGATTTGCATAGATTTTTGCTTGGACAAATGAGTGGGGGTCTAGTTTTAATATTAATAAGTGCAAGGTGTTGCATTTTGATGGTATTTTACATTTTGGACTGCAGAGATATAAGACTGTGTACTATACTACAAATGAAAGATGTCAAGAAATTATAACTTGTGTAAGAGTGTGGTGATGTTAAATGAACTTGATGTTGAATCATGTGCGAGACAAGAGTGCACATTAACTCCACTGTTATCCATCATCTATGTGGATCACATTATAAAGGAAAGTGCTAATATCATTTAGTATGAAAATTGGAGATGTTAATCTCAGCCCTTTATTTTGCAGATGACCTAAATAAATTTGGTACAAGTCAGATGGATTCCTTGACTAAATTTAATAACTGCTGTGATAAATTTCATATAAAATGAAACAATAAAAATAGGCAGAAACAAACTTGATTGCTATTGCAATCAAAGAAGGGAAGGAGTAGCGATAACATTTGACGCATAACATGAAGTTAATAAAATTCTTAATTGGAAGGTAATTTCAAGTAGCATTATATGGGCAAACTTCAAAGTAGAGAAATGGATGATGAAATGTATTTGTGCCTATGGTCCCTCAGAAGGTTTCCTAAGGAAGTGAATCATTAGAGCAGGCAGCCGGCATAAAGAAAGCAGGCCTTGTTGGAGATCTAAACAGCAGTGTAGGAAATAAATCCCAAAGGCATATAGAAACATTGTGGGCAAATTTGGAGTAAATGACAAGGTTAGGAATAATAAGTGCCTGCTAGATTTCTGCTCAGGATTGACTAGTCATTACTAACACCATTTTCCAACATAAAAATATGCATAAGTTCACATGAAAAGAAAATACAAGAAATGAGAAAAGCCTCATTGATTATGTCATTGTTGATAGTAATATATCCATGCCGCTTAGGATACCAGAGTATACAGAGGACTTAAAATTGTAAGTGAATTCTATTCAGTATCATCTTCACTTAGTGAAGATGATACTGAATAGAACAATGTGTAAGAAAGTTTTAAAAAAGAATTAAAGTTGAGCAGTTTTAACAGGTGGTAAACTGTAGATTCAACTATACAAACATTCCAGAAAAAATTAAACAGTTCAAAAACAAGAACAAAACCTTGGAGTCTCAGTGGCAACTCAGAAAACATTGATTGATCCAGCTAAGGAGGAATGTAGTAAAGTTGTTTTAAATGTGTAAAACAAGGTAAACAAAACTGCTTAGTTAGTTAGCTAAACAAAAGTCATGGAAAGACTTTGGTAAGAATATAGAAGATAAATATCAGGAAGGTAGAAAATGTTCTGGAGGCTATTGAAAAAACTTAGAAATACAGGAAAGAGTACTGTAAAAGGAATTGCAGATGATAAAGGTGACATGAAAACTGAAGATATTCTAGATGTATGGATAGTTGCTTTGAAAGAGTGTTAAACAAAATAAGAAATGAAAGAACAGCAGTAGAAAATATTCAAGAGTAAACACAAGTATATACCAACAGCTGAGGTAGAAAAAGGCCATCAGAAACCCAAAATGTGAAAAGGCAGCTGAAGCAAATAATATTTGACCAGAAATGCCCAAGTCTGGAGGATGAGGATGAGAGTTTTCAGTGGCTACACTGCATAATTCAGTGGGTCTGATCAGAAGGTTCCATTCTAAATGATTGGAGTAGATCTCTCATAGTTTTCATCAATAAAAAGAGGAATAAAACAATGCTCGAATTACAGAGGAATTCCTCTACTAGGTGTTCCAGGTAAGATTTATGCAAGCATACTTGAGAAGAAACAAACTGGATTCATGCCAAATAGTGGCTGCCAAGATCAGATTCTCACTTTATAACAAATAGTTGAGAAATAATGGGAATATAACAAGAATCTGTATCTAATGATTTATTTTTAATGGTATTAACAACACCAGCAATTTTATAAACAGATGTTTTATTAAGTTGCTTATATTTCACTGAATTTCAAATCAGCATCATCAGAGCACAACACAATGTATACGCGACGGTGAGTAAGTGAAACAATACAACTGTAATGGACAAAAGATCTAAAGTCCTATTTTGGCACCCTCTTGTAACAACATTAGAGGGTGCCAAAATAGGATTTGAGATCTTTTGTTCATTACAATTGCATTGTTTCACTTACTCACTGTCGCATATACATTGTGTTGTGCTCTGATGATGCTGATTTGAAATTCAGTGAAATATAAGCAAGTTAATAAAACATCTGTTTATAAAATAATCTGTACCAAAGTTTTATAGATATGTAAAAAGCATATGACAATATGCCCAGTGAAAAGCTTTTCAAAATGTTACAATCATATTGGGTAAATAGAACATTATACAGAGCAATACATAGTCTACATATAAGTCAATACTAAAAACAGACGTAATAACCACAGTAATGACTATTTAATTCGTAAATATTTCATCCCAAGTATCTTGGGACATCATCAGTATAGTAGTTTAAACAATACTAGAAATAACATACAGTTAGGGCGCATAATTACAATAGAATCTCAATATGCGTGCAGTAACGTGTTATAGAAGTAAATTAAATATAACTGAAAAAAAAATAAAAATAAAAATAAAAATAAAATAAACTAAAATAAAATATATATAAAGATTATTTTACACAATTCTTTATGAAAATTTCCCATACTTAAGGAATAGTAAGAACATCGTTGCGGTTTATTTGGTCTGTGTAGTAGGGCTTCAGCGCTTTCTTTATATAAATGTTCATATTTATATAAAGATCTGTGTAAAAGTTTCGACTTCTCCCAATGGATCCTATGGTTTGGATTTTAAACTGTGTTGGGAGAGACCAGATTTCTGCGGTTTGAAAAGACAAATGTGGTCTTGATGTTCCGAGATGCGTTTCTGAACAGACCTACCTGTATGTCCATCGCCACGTCTGTCTATCACAAGCCTACATTTTCAGGTCGCTACATTCACGATTCTTCCGCTCATCATCCATCTCAGAAATTTGGCATCATTAATCACTAGTTTCCAGAGCACACAAATTCTGCTCTTCTGAAGATTCTCTAAACCAAGAACTAGAAATGATGAAAAATACAGCTATACTAAATATATATAATCTTAAAACAACTCAAAAAATCATCAGTCACCTTCCCACATATCAACCCAGACAAGAAGAAGTCCATAGGATTCCCATACCTTACGTCAAAGGAATCTCCAAACGTCTTTCAAAAATTATGAAGAAATACAATTTTGCCACTATTTACAAATCTATCAACCAAATCTATAACTTGTTACCTTCTCCTAAGGACAAACTCTCACCTCTGATGTTACCTGGCGTTTATGAGATCCCATGCTCCTGCAAATTGTCTTACTTTGGTCAGACAGGTAGGTCTGTTCAGAAACGCATCTCGGAACATCAAGACCACATTCGTCTTTTCAAACCGCAGAAATCTGGTCTCTCCGAACACGGAGTTGAAAATCCAAACCATAGGATCCATTGGGAGAAGTCAAAACTTTTACACAGATCTTTATATAAATATGAACATTTATATAAAGAAAGTGCTGAAGCCCTACTACACAGACCAAATATAAACTGCAACGATGTTCTTACTATTCCTAAAGTATGGGAAATTGTCATACAAAATTGTGTAAAATAATCTTTATATATATATTTTATTTTATTTTTATTTTTTTCAGTTATATTTAATTTACTTCTATAACACGTTACTGCACGCATAATGAATTTCCATTGTAATCTTGCGCCCTAACAATGTTATTCCTAGTATTGTTTAAACCATGTACTGATGATGTCCATAGTATTTTCGTAAAAAAAATATTTACGAATTAAATAGTCATTACTGTGGTTATTACATGTGTTTTTAGTGACCACAGGTTTTGTTATATAAAAATATAAGTCAATAGTTAGAATTGAAAGAATAAAGGAAGAAGGTTTGATGTAAAATCAGGTACAAAAGAAGGGTGCATACTATCTCCACCCTTTTTCATCAATTATATAGATTGCATTATGAAAGAAAGTGACATTAAACCTGATATTAGAATTGGAGACATCAAATTTTGCTCTTTGCTTTATGCAGATGATATTGTACTAAACATATCCAGTACAAGTCTCCAAGATTCTCTAACTAAATTGAATAACAGCTGTAACAATTTGGAATAAAAATCAGCAATAAAAAGACCAAATCTATGAAATTAGGTAGGAACACAGAAAACTTCAGCTGCATTCTCAATGGAGAACTTAAATATTTCAGCTATTTAGGCACAGTTTTTAGTGTAGAAGGCAAAATTAAATATGGAAGTAGACAACAGAATAAGCAAAGCTGGTATGATGGGGGAGTCAGTTGAATAAATTTATATGGAATAAGAGAGAAATCAGCCAAAACACTCAACTAGCAGAATGCAAGGGAGTGTTTAAACTAATTTTAAATTAGTTTGAACACTCCCGAAAAAGATCCAGAGGCAGACCAAGCTCTAGGTAGATGGATTCAATCAGCACTGTCAAAGTATCCTGTATACGCCTGGAGGGTACACATCAGGAAATTGATAATGATGAGTGCAGACTAGCTAAACAGCCTGTATCTGAGCCTCACCAACAGAGAGTTCTTCTATCACTGTAACTGGAATAACTGTTCTATTAATGGAACATCGAGCATTAATCACATAAAATTTCAAGCCTCAGCCATATCTTCATATAGTTTATGCTTGAAATTATCAAGCACTTGATGAGAACCAGTATATCACATTCAACAAAAGTTTTAATGAATCCTACCTGCTCTCTTCGTGTACCATTTCCCAGTTGGCCATCCATATTCCTACCCCAACTATAGAGCTCTCCATTCTCTGTTACCAGAGCACTATGGTGACTACCACAGGCAACCTAATATTGAGGGAGCCACAGTTAGGCACAATTTTAAGCATAATTTTCAAGATGAGAAACAAAGGTCCACAAAAACTAAAGAGATGATTTTTAATAATCATGATAATTAAAAATTATTAAAGATAACTGTTTCCACATGCATTTGGTAATACAATTTAAGTACCCATTAACTACTTTGTTTCATTCACCTATTTGTACCATTATACCAGTGATACTCTACATAATTTGATGGAAATTGACATTGGGGTTATTTACTAAAATGTTAAGTAATTTCAGTTTTATATAAATTAAAAAAAAAAAAGTTTAGCATCTTCTTCTTCAAGCATCTTTGAGTACTTATATTACACAAAGTAATAAGAAATTAAAGTTTGGAATATTGTGTTTGGTTTGATTTGTTTGGATGAACTAGTTGTTAAGGGAAATTTATTTTGTTCAATGTTGCCACCATTGTGTGTTTGGTTCATTTTTCATTTTCAGTTTATTATTAGATTAAAGTAAAGAGTGAAGAAGATAGACTCATGAACATGGCACCCATACAGAGAGCAACCAGTCTCCTTGCCATTCCATGACCTCAACAGGCCTTTCACATACCACTAGGAGTTCTGAACTAGGAGTCCCTCACCAGGTACAACCTGGCAGAATATCTGGCAGCAGAATTATGCTCCTGTCTTGCTACTGACTGATTAAGGGGCCTGTATACTATCTGGCAGCCAGCATACATCATGACTGTTTTTAACTGATGTACACTCGAAACAGACGAGAGTTTGGGTCTCTAAGTATGTTTAACTCTTGAAGAATATCACTCACATTGCATGAAGAAGAGAGGGGGGGGGGGGGAGGCCAAGCATAATACTCGCCACTTCAGGCTTCCAATAAGCAGGGTGGTGTTTCACCAGGTGATGAGGATTATCTACCACATAGTGGTCTAGTTGGAATTTCCTCCAACTAGGAAGATATCCTAGTAGATAACACTGTTTACAGTTGTTATTACTATATGGGGTTCATGAAGGCACAAGACTCATCACAGGAGACCCACACTATTCATTATTCACATAATACCTATCATACTACTCCTCAAACACATTTGCCGTCGGCGAGTTCACAACCACTTCTGGCAATTTGTTATACTTATTCACCACTTTCCAAGCAAAGAACCTGGTTGTCAGCACACACTTACTAACCACACTTACACAACTTTCAGCAGTGAACCCCTGTTCTTCCAAATATGCTTTGTGTTGAAAATATTCTTTTGTGTCAATCTTATGGAATTCCTTTAGTAAATTATAACTTTTGATGTCCTGTCAACTCATCCTACCAACTAAATTCTTTAACCCACACACCTTTAATTTAACATCAGAGAGAGAGAGAGAGCATTCCCACAAATCTGACACCAGCTTGGTCATTCATCTCTGAATCCTCTCCATCACATCTTGATCCCCAAGAAACACAGATTACCAAATCTGTGCGCAGTAGTCAAGATGCAGCCATAGCTTTATAAAAAAGCAATAGTAACCTCCCTATCTTTACTTGTCAATGTGTTCTTCAACATCCAAATAATCCTTTGTGTTATTTTGCCAACTTTTGCAGTATGTCCTCAAAACTTCAAATCTCTGTCCACCATCAACCCCAGATTTCTAGCCTGATCAATTTCCTGCAATCCAGTACCATACAATCAATATGATGCAAAGTATGCCATCTTTCCATCCTGAAGTGCATTTTACATTTTGCAATATTAAATCATTAATTCACTGACAATAATCACTGTCATTTTCCCAAACTGCCAATTTATTCATTCTGCAGGATATCTACATCACATTTATCAACTATTCTATTCCCAGTTTTTCATCATCATCAAACTAAAGATCCTCCCTTAAATATTTCTCTATATCATTAATATGCATTTAAATTGGTGGCCCTAATATGGAGCCCAAGGGCACTCCACTCATCACCTTCATTCACTTTGATTCCACTCCACCATACACCACCCTGAGTCTGTCATCCACCTCAATCCATGTACACCAACCCCATATCTATTCCCATTTGCTCCAACTAATGTAATAGTTTTCCTTGCAGTATTCTGTTAAATGCCTTTGCAAAGTCCAGCAGAATTATGGTGTAATTATTTCCTTTATCCAGTTCTGTTTTTACTTTATTATATAAAATATGAATAAATTACAAAAGCAGGACCTACCATTTATACAAAGCTATGCTTTCCCCTACAGAGTATCATAATATGATGACAAATTATTACCTCCTTCTTTGCTACAACATTGCATCTCATGCTTCCTGTTATCTTCAACCAGAAAGACTGAGAAGAATCTTGAAAAACTTAGATATGCAACAAAGACAGTCAGGCCTGATGAAATCCAACCTGCTTTACTCAAGAGATGTGCTCCTGAACTAATATCTGTGTTATTATGGTTTGCATCTGAATGGATTTGGTGTGCAGAGACTGGAAAAGTGTTGTTGAATGAAGTGAATGTGGATGTGCAGAATCAGGGAAACTAGAGTTATTAAGGGGGGGGGGAGTAGATATGCATTCTTCAGGGAGGCAGTTGAGTGTATGAATGTGTATAATATGCCTGAGCTAGAATGAAGGACAACAAATCAGAATGGGATAGTTAGTATAAGGCATCAAGATGGGGGGGGGGACTAACAGGCTTCTGCATTTCATGTATACTAATGCTAGGAGTATGAGGAACAAAGAAGGAAGAATTTTTGGCCTTAGTTGGCTCTTCATGGCCACAGGTTATTGGCATTAGTAAGACAAGGCTGACAGAAGATGATATAGCTAGTGGGATAGAATGTGTATTCAGAAGAAACAGAGAGAATAAAATGGGGGGGAGGAGTGTTATTGATGATAGCTGATGAACTGCAGCCAAGGAGAATAGAAGTTGAACTGCAGGATAGAGAAAAGAGCACATTTGAGGCTATTTGGTGTGAGATTGAGACTAGCAGAACAAAACATACAGTTGGGTGCTGCTATAGACCAGGTGATGGAATAGATGGTGGAGATAGTATGCATAGGCAAATTGATGAAATGAGTGGAAGGAGGGTAATTATTATGGGGGATTTCAACTATGGTAACATTGATTGGAAGTAGGAGAGGACACATGGGAGGAAGGAATTCGATTTTATGCAGTTATTAAGGGATAACTATTTGCAACACCATGTAATGGAAAACACTAGGGGTTCGAGAGTGACTGCATCTGAGAATCTGACTGTGATGAATATGACCATGTTGTCACCAATTGGTGAGAGTGATCATAGGGTCTTGACCTGGGAGGTGGCTAAATGTGTGGAATTTTCAATTAAGACAGGGTGCATGTGGAATTACCGGGCTGGTAAGTATGACAAGCTTAGGAGATTGCTTGGTTCAGCGCCATGGCATGTAAAACTGCAAGGGCTGGATGTTGACAGTACATGGGAGATGGTTAAGGAGTGTTTTGCAGGAGATAATGGCTGGCTGTATACCTAGAGTCCGAATAGTAAATCAAGCAGGGGTTAAATGGATGAATAATAACACCATTAAGCTTGAGCTGCAAAAAAAGAAACAACTATGGAGATTATTTAAGGAGAAAGGTGACCTGCAGGCATATGAATGGTATAAAGCGCAGGCCAGAAGGGTAACGAGTGTGGTAAAAAAAGCAAAAGCGGATTATGAAAGGGAATTAGCCATGCAAACTAAAGAGAATCTGAAATAATTTTTTAATATGGCAGAATGATTTTAAAGAATGCTGATGGTAGGGAGGTAAACAAATCAGTTGATATAGTGGAATTACTGAGCAAGCACTTTGCAGGAGTATATCATCCAGTTGGTGATATTGCAGGAATGAAGGAACCAACAGCTTATACGGGAATTGTGGTAAATGAAGTGGAGGTGAATACTTTATTACAAAATCATAACGTGAATACACATATGGGATTGGATGGTATACCAGCTTGTGTTGTATGTGAAGTGGCTAAAGAATTGTCAGTGCCCTTGATCATTTTGTTTAATTTGGGTCTGGGTTAGTCCTGAGGGGGGGGGGGGAAATAGATCCACTGCATAAAGGAGGTTCCAAGACTACTGTTGCAAATTAACGACCGATCAGCATCTCCGGAGTCATTGTCAAGGTCTTGTAGAAAGTAGTCAAGAGGAAAATACAGGAATGGATAGATGAAAATGGGATATTGAATGGGGGATAGCATGGTTTTGTGAAGGTAGATCATGCCTCAGTAATTTGCTCACGTTTTATAACACAATGACGGCTGAACTGGATAAGGGTAATGGGTTTACAGTGATTCTGCTGGACCTTGCTAAGGCCTTTGACAAGATACAACATGGAATTCTAACCAGTAAACTGCAACATATGGGGATGGATATAGGGTTGGTGAGATGTATAGTTGGGTGGTGGATGGAGAGATTTCAGAGAGTAGTTTATTCAGGAGTAGAGTCCAAAAAACGGCCTGTGACTAGTGGTGTGCTGCAGGAGTCTGTTCTTGGACCACTGCTATTTAAGGAAAGTTTCTGAGAGGAACTGTTCATTTGTTTGCTGATGATGCAAAGTTTGGTAGAGCAATAATGAATGCACATGATGTCAAAATTTTGCAGGATGATTTGGATAGTTTAACCTTCCTACCGGCTAGGACGTCTATAGACGTCCAACTTAATCTGGATAAGATTCAGCCCACCTGTTTAAAGAACCTGGATAAGAAGTGCAATTTGACTGTCATGTCCATTAGAAGGTGTGATAAACCCTCACGCTGAAGAGAAAGGTTAATCGGATTATCTGCCGTTCGTAGCTGCCTCTCAGTTGCCTATAACAAGAAACGGACTTTCTTGTTCCATGCTGGTGAACTGGATTTTAGTTATATATGATAGACTAAAAATAGAGAAATTATTTATATTTTTGTTTTCTCTTTTTATTCTACAATACAATTTTAATTTCTGGACAAAATAAAGGTCTTGCATAATTTCTTCACTTAACCAATTTAATTTTTTTTTTTTTTTATTTGCGCTAATTTTTTCCTAATCGCTACTAGACAAAAGATTTTTCTTTGTTCTCGAAGAAATTAATTCACGATAATTATTTGGAATATTCTTTTAAAAAAAGAAAAGAAAACCGGATGCCGACGTTCCAAGTTATATTAATTTTATTTTTGTACAAAACCATCGAAATCGAATAATACTTAACAGATTTCCTTTAGGACACGCTTGAGCAACTTTGCTTTATAGAGAATAACATGAAATTCTTTAATCATATTACTAAATTTTTTCTTCATGTTGTATAGTAATCTGTACTTTCACTTTCTTGGTTTCCTTGTATAATTGGTCATTACAAAATGAAATTAACAGTTATGATTTAAATTTATATTTGCTGCATAATTCAGATATTTTATTCTCCAATTTTTAAAGTAAGCGATACATTTGCTTATTTTTATCATTCAAAATATGTATATCAAATGTGAAATTTCATTTCCATATTTTTACAATAGAATTGAACTTTATTTCGCCTCTGATAGTTTTAACCCCCCCCCCCCGTTGCATTACTATCACACACCCGAAAACTGTTATGAAACATAGGTACAGTTTTTATTTAATTCGTTATTTTTCTCTAGTAATTGTTCCACATAACTTTAATTTTTCGATACTGAAACTATGTGGTGATTATTATAAATTAGCAAATTATAAATCAGACAATATACATATTTCCTGATTATTATAAATCAGGAAATTATGTGATATTCGGATACAGGTGAAATTAATATTTAAAATCACTGTCATCCTTTAAATGCAATATCAGAATAAAGAAAGTGAAAAACCCGAAGTTTCGAAATACATTTCGAAAGCCTGCTCTCGAAATGTATTGGTCTACAGACTGGATTCTGAACACGCCAATGTTTCGTGATGTTATGACTGAAAAACAATTCAGTCTCATCATGAAGTATTTGCATTTTCAGAATAATGAGGAATACGATCAGGCAACACATCCTTGCCCAGTCCTCAACAAAATTTATGATTTTCTGATGAAAATCCGTCAAAAATGTAGATCACTCTACATTCCTGAGAGAGACTTGAGTATCGATGAAAGCCTTATGCCATTCAAAGGTGGACTGAAATGTAAGCAGTATATTCCCAAAAAGAAAGCGAAGTATGGAGTAAAATTTTTTATGCTTTGCGAATCGGAAAGTGGATATCTTTGGGATTTCAAACCTTATACGGGAAAGCAAACTGTAATCGAGCACGATAAATATTCGGATCTCCCCTTGTCGATGCGTGCAGTAATGCAGTTACTAGACCCTTTACTGGGGAAAGGTTACTGCATTATAATGGATAATTACTATATATGTGTCCTGAACTCGCTGATTTGCTTTTACAGCATCTTACAGATAGTTATGGTACTGTAAATGCAAAAAGGCGAGATATGTCTCCAGATCTGGCTTCAGGAAAGCTATCGAAGGGGGAAATCCGAACTTATCAGCGAGGGAAAGTCTTTACACTACGTTGGAAAGACAAAAAAGATGTTTTTCTGCTATCTTCCCTGCACAATCCATCAGCGGAATCCGTGGAGAAGCATGGTTTGAAGAAAGAAAAACCCATTGCTGTGTGTGCATACAACGACACTATGGGTTGAGTCGACAGGTGCGATCAGCTATCATTCTACTCTGTAATGAGGAAACAGCATAAAAAATATTACAAAAAAGTGTTTGGACATGTTATTTGAATTTTGAAGTGTTTGGATTTTGTTATTTGGAACAGTTTCCTCCTGTACAAGAAAAAATGTTTGTCTACCATAACATATCTAGAATACAGAATAGAAATTGCGAAAGCATTGCTGCATGCACATGCACCTTCTTCAGCAAGCAGAAAAACAGGAAATCCTGTCAGACATCTGAGGTTGAACGCTGCTAACTCCAACCATTATCCCGAAAATCTACCACCAACGGCTAATAAAAAAAAACCTCCACGCAAATATTATGTATGTAATAAAAAAAATATCAGAAAGGAAACAAAAATCTGGTGCCCTGAGTGTAAAACTGCTTTGTGTGTTTACCCTTGCTTCAAGGTGTTCCACGCTGTTCAAGAATTTTAAATTCTGAACAGTATGAAATAAAAAATTTTTGTTTTCATGCTGTTCAAGAATTTTAAATTCTGAACAGTATGAAATAAAAAATGTTTGTTTTCAAGGCCATCAAAACAGTCCTTTTCAGGACTACAAATATTGATAGAGGGATACCCGAATGCACTGTTTCTTTTTCATCTTGAAGGCTAATTTTTAAGTTCTTTTTATGACACAGAGAAACTGGAAAGAGTATTCCAGGTAAAGTATTTCATCAAAACAATAAAAAATAATGAAATAAAATCTACCCTATATATATATATAAAATGATAAGCTTTTTTATGTCATGTTTATCGAAACGTTTTGAAACTCAGGGGCTACTCTGAGTGTCGAGTCTTCAAAATTCGAGTCATCAGAATTCAGGGGCTGAACCCCCTTTCGAGTTATCACAATTGAAGGAGAACTGGTCTACCATACCGGAACACGGGGGGTTGGGCATAGCCCCCCCCCCCCCTAGTTAATAAATGAAATATATAAATAATAACGGGAACATTTTCACCTTGCCAACACTCAACATTGATGTGATATGGGTTCCAAATTTCTTGTTTCGGAGATATATATATATTACAAAGTTTTGTAATAAAAATTTCTGCTACAATGAAGTTTGGCAGAATCAACAATATTATTACCACCTTATTTCTGTTTCTCGTGTGGGAGAAAAACGGTAAAATGTCACTCTTATAATTATATGAGATGTTATAATGGCAAAAATAGTAAGAAAAAAGTCATTTGCAGTTTCTTTTCAAAACACAAAGAAAGAACATTGTAAATTCAGCCAGTGGAAAAGAAAATACTACATATTTTTCTCCTGTTATCTGATTTTTTTTCTTATAGTTCAAAGAAGAAATCACTGCATATAACATGAAGTCTGCAGGAGGGAAAAAAATCTGGAAATTGGTTACATTATAACGAATAGAGAAATCATGTCAGAAAAATTATTCACGTATGATTCTAATCTCAGCAGACATAACATTTTCTTCTAGATTAGATATCTAAAGTAACTGAACCTTTGCTACTATTTTACACTAAAATGAATGGGTATGTTCCCCAAGTGATTTACGTTTGTAACAGCTGTCTTGCGAACGATTTATGAAATAAATTATCTGAAATATCCGCAGATTGCTTAGGTCTATATCCCCCCCCCCCAAAAAAAAGATTATGAAACGCATATGCACCTTTTCTTTGAAAATAATTCAAATCCTCTTTTTCAAGATAATTGTATGATTTAATTTCTAATTTTTGATAATAAAAGTGAAACTGATCATTATAAATTAAGCAATTCAGTATTTCTGTTAGAATATAGGAAATCAACAATCGAAAAGGAAACAAGGCATTCTTGACATATTCTGCACTACAGCCTGGGGCATTTTAGTATTCTCCCCTTTCTTCTCAATAGCACTGAGAGTAATAAGCCTTCAAATTTTCCTCCAGCTAAGAGGATATTACCAAGTATTTAGAAGACGTAGATTATTTCAGAAATAGCTTCCAGCAGCAGAAGTAATATTTAGATTTTTTTAAAGAAAAACAAACAAAAATAATACTACTGAACTTTCTTTTGTGTGGTATGCATATAAACAATTTTGCATGGTGAAAATATAGCATATTATTTCTAAAATTTCACATAATTTCAGCGGGCAGTAGAACAGCTGGTTTTAGATTGCAAATAAATAGAACAGATTTAGAAGCTTCACGATACAATCTGATTGCCGTATAGCTTTTGTCAAAATGGTAAAATGAAGTAATTGATTTTGAATGCTGTCTAGAAAAGCATTCAAACCTGTGAGTTCTAGGAGAGGATAAGGGGGGGAAGCATTAGAAAATCTTCAAAATGAAAAAGAATTTTGAATCATTCCGTATATGATATTTTCCCCATTATATTTTCAACATATCTACGAGGATGTGCACTAGATATTATCGTAATATGCATAATACAAATAAATAAATAAATAAATGACGAAGGCGAAGAATCACTGCTAAAATATCATTGGATATAAATTTTTGATACCAAAAAGACACACGATCGGAAACCGAGTAATGCAATGTAGCATTTTAACATTTTTTTTTATTTTGTCTTTATGAATAACAAAAAATCGTTTCTAAAACTGAAATGTGATTATCCATATAATGCTATTTCGCTAGAAACGAAAGAAAAAGGACATATTTATTTCAATAAATATTGTTTAAAAATATAAATATTTGACATAATATTTTCAAAGCAAACATTTGAAAATTCTGTATTCGAAAAAAAATTATTCAATTATTATACGTAAAGTGAAAGATCAATCAGTGCAACTCTTCCGGTGCACTGATTTGTAGAATTACAAAGTATTTATAAGACGTAGATTATTTCAGAAATAGCTTCCAACAGCAGAAGAAGTAATATTTAGATTTTTTTAAAAGAAAAACAAACACAAATAATACTACTGAACTTTCTTTTGTGTGGTATGCATATAAACAATTTTGCATGGTGAAAATATAGCATATTATTTCTAAAATTTCACATAATTTAAGCGGGCAGTAGAACAGCTGGTTTTAGATTGCAAATAAATAGAACAGATTTAGAAGCTTCACGATACAATCTGATTGCCGTATAGCTTTTGTCAAAATGGTAAAATGAAGTAATTGATTTTGAATGCTGTCTAGAAAAGCTTTCAAACCTGTATAGAAATTTAGAGTAGTTATGCAATTCAGTTCCAGGAGAGAATAAGGAGGGGGGGGGGGAAGCATTAGAAAATCTTCAAAATGAGCAAAAATGTTGAATCATTCGGTATATGATATTTCTCACATTATATTTTCAACATATCTACGAGGTTATGCACTAGATATTATCGTAATATGCATAATACAAATAAATAAATAAATGACGAAGGGGAAGAATCACTGCTAAAATATCATTGGATATAAATTTTTGATACCAAAAAGACGCAATCGGAAACTGAGTAAGGCAATTTAGCATTTTAACATTTTTTTTTATTTTGTCTTTATGAATAACAAAAAATCGTTTCTAAATCTGAAATGTGATGATCCGTATAATGCTATTTCGCTAGAAACGAAAGAAAAAGGACATATTTATTTCAATAAATATTATTTAAAAATATAAATATTTGACATAATATTTTCAAAGCAAACATTTGAAAATTTTAAAATTTGAAAAAAAAAAAATTCAATTATTATACGTAAAGTGAAAGAACAATCAGTGCATCTCTTCCGGTGCACTGATTTGTAGAATAAAATACACCAAATTCACTATCACTAAATAGATTCATTGCAAAAGCTGATCAGTGGGCATTTCAGGATGGATTTTTTTTTTTCGCATATGTGAAATTGGTTTCAATTTTTGGGAAGAGACACAATAAATCATTTTAGAGGCAAGAAAGGTCAAATAACTTAGGACAGTAAATGAAATTCTAAGCAACACAATAGACGTAAAGACAGGGGGAGAGGACACAAAGGTCACTCAGCAACAGTTAATCCACTAATGCTATAGAATAGCCGTAACGAGATTAACGGCGGAAGAAGGTAATGGCATGATAAAAGGTAGAATGCCGACGAAGTTTTGATCCATGAAAAAAGCTAGGGAGGGTAGAATATTTCATCCACACCGGCCGGTTGGGAGGTTAAAGGACTGGGTTAAGGAGAATGGATGTCAATTTAATGTGGCAAAATGTAAGGTTATGCATTTTAGGGTGAAAAGAATAGCAGCAGTATACCACATTAGTGGAACTGTACTCCAGGAGATTGACGAAGCCAGGGATTTGGGAGTGTTGGTGGATAGGGAGTTGAAGTTTAGGGGGCAGATTGCAAAAGTGGCTAAATCAGCTCATCAAATCACTTGGTTACTGAAGAATACTTTGACAAGCAGAGACAAGCAAGTTATTGTTCCTCTGTATCAAGCCTTGATAAGACCCCCATCTTGACTACTGTGCCCAGATTGGGTGCTAGAGTTTCTTCTTGATGGAGAGGAGGTGGAGAGGATCCAGAGGTGAGTGACCAAGATGATAGCAGGTTTATGGAATGAATCTTATGAGAACAGGTTGAAGATTTGTGGGTTGCAGAAATTGGATTTTTGAGAACAGGACTGGTGGTGGTGGGAAGACTAAGGGCTATCCATGGAAACTGGGCAAGTGTTTGGTTAGCAAGGGTGTTAGAGCTAGGTTTTTTACTTGGAGAGTGGTGAATGAGTGGAATAAGCTGCCAAAGTCTGTTGTGGGTGCCATGACTGTGAATGAGTTCAAAGCGAAGTATGATAGATACTGTGTGAATGTTGAATAGTTGTTCTTGAGATGATGTTAGGGCCCTCCCTCAATGAGTCTAAGGACTCCTTGGAGTTGCCCGTAATAATAATAATACACTAATTATCCTCAGTTGGCACCTATCCTATGGTATGGAAGTTAGCGTACATAGCCGGTTCCCAAAAAGGAGCCAAATCTACCATCAGTTTATTGACTTATTGCTCTCACTTTTGTCCAAATTAATTGGGAAGGTTATCAACAGTCAACTTCATCAACACTTCGAAAACTGCCATATAATTAGTGACAACCAGTATGGATTTCACCAATCTAGATCTACAGGAGATCTCCTGGCCTATATCATGCACCTATGGACTCATTCCATGGAAAGGTTTGGAAAAGCCTGTGCCACTGATATCGCCAAAGCTTTTTTCTATAGGGTCTGGCACTGAGGATTTCTCAACAAATTACCATCATATGGACTGCCTTCATCCTTGTGCAAATGGATTGCCGATTTTCTTTCAGATCAATTCCTACGTATAATAGTGGATGGTGTTCTCTCTTCAGATTTTCCTGTTAATGCAGGCATTACTCATTGCTCAGTCATTTCACATTGACTGCAAACACTATTCATAGTTTTGCTGATGACAGCATTCTCCACTCATCCTACCACTTCGACAAGTATTGCAGTACTGAAACATCTGAAGCTTCAAGATCATTTATAATAAGTGCCCTGAACAATGATCTCCACAGTATTCTTGATTGGAGTGAAAACAACATAATCAACTTCAATGCTTCCAAAACATATTTTTGCATGTTTTTTTGTAAAAAGGACCTCAGATCTTCTCCACTTACTGTTGATAATGTCAATCTCAATAGTCAAGATCAAATCTCTTGTCTCGGATTGTTTTTTACTCCAAACCTGTCCTGGCATAATTATATCACTTTTATAATATCATCAGTTTCCAAAAATCTTGACATCATTTTATGATCAAGAGAGTACTTCTCATCTTATGAATTACTAACTTTATATAAATTTCAAATCATGCCAACCTCAGAATACTGCTCTCAATTTGTTTGGGGTGGTTGACATACGACTTCCTTAAATTTCTTGATGATGCTCAGAAAAGGGTGGTTCAGTTGATTAATGACACATCTGTTACAGAAAATCTGTAACAGATGTGCAAGTCACTTTCTCACAGATCAGTTTCTCCATTGGTCTATAATAACTGCCACTAGTATAAAAGTTTCTGTCTTATGATCTACCTGTAATCAATCTAGGGAATATGAGGATAGTGGAAGCTTAAGAAACAAGATGACAAAACTGTAGCCTTTTCCTTAATCCCAACATAGCTTGGGATTGAAAAGAAGTGCACATCCAAATGGCTTCCATAAGTGAAAGAGATCATTATGGATACAAGACAGCCTTGGATGTTTCTGCACCTGTAGACTTCTTATTGCCTGTAGGGAGTTCTGTGAATCTGCATATACAATGCACCTTTGGTAGCACTGAAATTTTATGTAGTTTAAGGCAAACTTTATAGCATGCAGTTCAGTAGTGAAGTTGTTACATTCTAGTGGGACCTGAGCAGACATTGTTCTGTCTGGGGTAGACAACAGAAGATATCACAAGAGCCTCCGATTTTGAACCATGCATGCTTTTGACCTTCTCTAGCTCAAGGTTTCCTTGCAACATTTAGTAACTTTTATTTGTTGCATTACCGGTTTTCAAACACCAATAACCACTTAGATCTCTTCACATGCCTTTCCATGAAACTTTACCACCTGCAATCCAGCTTTCCTAACAGTAAGGTCATCTTCCTAGGTGATCTCAACATCCACAATTCCAACTGGCTCCCCTACTTCAACACCACTGACCAAGCAGGATGAGAAGCAAAAGTCTTCTATAAGTAATGGCCTAATAACAAATTGCACATCTGTTAAAAAAAGCTGGTATAACTTAGTTGTTTATTATATACACTTGATCATTATAATTCCATTAAAAGTATTTCTACAAATTGTACATCTATCACTTTAAGGCAAGTCTTTGAGAAATCTTGGGAATATGCCAAGAATGTCTACACATGTTTTGTGGACTTGGAGAAGGCATATGACCGGGTTCCTCAGGATAAGCTTTGGCAAGTAGTACAAGAGTATGGAGTGGATGGTCAACTATTAGCTGCCATCAAGTCCCTGTATGAATGCCCAGAGTTTTGTGTCAGGATAAACAGCACAAAGTCTGAACCTTTCACAGTTTCCGTTGGCCTCCGCCAAGGGTGTGTTCTGTCACCCCTCCTTTTCATAATATTTATGGACTGGATTGATAGGCACAGCCGAGGCAGTGAGTGTGTCAGAATTGGAAAATGTATCATTGGACGTCTGCTTAGCTCTTCCACAGATGACCTCCAGCAGACACCAGAATGAAGATCAGTGTGGCCAAAACTGAAACATTTGTGGTCTCAAGACAACCATCCCAGTGCACTCTAAATGTAAGTGGAGTCCCAATGAGACAGGTGGAGAAGTTTAAATACCTTGGGTCCATATTCATGGATGATGGAAAATGGGACATAGAGCTAGATACTCGAATTGGCTTAGCAAGCTCAATATTGCGGGAGCTTGGCTGTTCGGTAGTATTGAAGCAGGAGTTAAGCCAGAAGGCAAAGTTGGCTGTCTTCAATACAGTCTATGTCCCCATCCTCACCTATGGTCATGAGAGTTGGGTAATGACCGAAAGAATGCGGACACGAATCCAAGCGGCTGAAATGAGGTTCCTTCGAGGGGTTGCGGGGCTGACAAAACTCGACAGAGTCAGAAGCTCTGCAATTTGGAAAACCCTCAATACTCAATCGCTGCTTCTCTGTGTTGAGAGATCACAGTTACGCTGGTACGGGCACCTGGTCAGAATGCCACAAGAGAGGCTCCCTCAGCAGGCCCTCTTTGCCAAGCCAGAGGGTGGGAGGCCACATGGAAGGCCAAGGACTCGCTGGATAGATTATATCCAAAACCTTGGGTGGACACATTTGGGAATCCCACCAGAACACCTGAGCTTGGTGGCAGAGGATCGTGACCATTGGAAGTTCCTTTTGCAGCTGTTGCCCCCACAACCCAGTTAGGAAGAGTGGGCCTTGAAGATGTGTGTATGTACATCTATCCACTAGAATCCCTGATAATCCGCTTCACTTTCCAAATATTCTGGATTTCTTTTTAACCAGTTCTCCATCCAGATATGCTATAGAGGTCACTTCTCCTCTCAACAACTCACACCACAATCTCATAGACGTCTCTTCTCCTCACATAACACCCATCCTCATCCAATCACTCCTGGCCTCACATCCTCTGGCATTACAAAGGAGACAACTGGGATGACATCAGGAAACTCCTCTTTTCCTTAGAATGACTATTGATTCCACTCACCTGACCTTAACACCTGCTGTGAAGAAGTCACAATAATTACTGGTATGAAGGCCTTCATCTCATAATCCACACCGACTTTCCAAGCCCTAGTTCAACTGAAAATGTGTCAAAGCAGTCAAATTCAAGAACTTGCATCAAGAACTCCAGCTTCATATTCTGCCTATACCAAAGCATACTGCATATGCAAATCAGTCAACAGTAGATCCAAATATTATTATTATTATCATTATTTGACATCTCCAGGGAGTCCCAAGACTCATCGAGAGAGGGCACCTGCTCTACAACTCTGTCTCCACCACTCAATCCACCAACTGATTGCAACTACACCAACGGCATCTACCGCCGATCACCACCACTATTTCCACAGACAATCACAAAAATCCATGCTCACGGCGGGATTCCAATCCGCAGCTCTTTGGTTGGAGAGCAGATACGCTAACCACTCAGCCAGCCTGGCTGGTTAGTAGTTATGAAATATGATTTCATAACTACTAACAGAAAACTTGTTTCCTATTCGAATGGAAGCCATGCCTTCTGGTTGCTTGCTATGGCCACTGGATGCAATTTCTGCTCTCCTGCACTTCCATCTCTGTATCATCCTGATGGCACCACCATTACTTCACCCAGACACAAAGCTGACCACCTAGTATCACTATTTTTCTCAAACTCCTGCACAGATGACCAAGGGAAATCATTTCCTACCATACCAGAATCAAAGCACCATATGTCTCCTATAGTTTTTAGACAAAAAGTCATCAGAAAATGGTATCTCCCCAATTGTTCTCAAACACTGTGGTCCAGAGCTAACACCTAACCTGCATTATCTCTTTAATTTATTACACATATCTGGTACTTATTCCAGTGCACAGAAGCAATCTCATATCCATCCTATTCCAAAAAAAAAAAAAAAAAAAAGGGATAGAAATCTACCGTCAAACTACTGACCAATTGCCATCACCTCTGTCTTCTCCAAAATAATGGAAAAGACATCAACTACTCCTCAACTATTTAGAGGCCCACAAATTAATCAGTGACCACCAGTATGAATTCCACCATTCAAGATCCACAGCTGATCTTGCAGCTTATATTACCCACCACTGGACATACACCATGAAAAAGTTCGGAGAAACTCGTGTAGTCGCCATTGACATTTCCAAAGCTATCGACTGCAAGCGGCATCGAGGCCTACTAAACAAATTGTCATCCTTCAGTCTTCCTGCCATCCTCTGTATTGGATAGCCAGCTTTTTCTGTGGTCATTCTCTGCGAGTCATGGTAGATAGCTCCCTCTCTTTGAGCTTCACCACCAATGCTAGAGTGCCTCAAGGCTCTGTCCTATCACCTACTCTCTCTCTCTCTTCTGTACACAAACGACTTACACTAAACATTAATCCCATCCAAAGCTTTGCAGATGATAGTACTCTCCACTCATCCTACTCAGCTGTATATATCAGTGGTATATATCAAGGTAGTAGTAGTAGTAGTATATTTAATGGTATCTGTGCAATACTGTCTAACCTTGGAACTAAATCATGGAACAAATGCATTCCAAGAATACATCTGTTCACAAACCAAAGAGGAAGTTTGATGAGTATCATAAAGATGCTACTACCATGGGTACAAAATAATGGGTCATTTGAGATGGTTTGGCAGGAATTTTATTTTGGTAGTATATAACAGAGACAACTGCTGATGTCAAAGTGACAAGCGTGGTTCATTTGCCTCAATGTACAGACTAGGAGTCTATGAGGTTTAATATGTTCCAGCTGCAATTCTTATGATAGTAGATAGGGCTTAACCATCACAGAGTACTCTCTCTCTGACAAAAAACATAGGCCTGCAACCCACATTATCAAATTCCAATGTAATCAGTGCATGGGTGTGGCACTTACCTTGCAAATGGCATATGTGAGAAAGAAAATTTAGTTTCTTGGCAAATATAACCACACAAGAACTTGGCATCTAACACAAATGGGATTAAAGCGTGTCCTCGTCTAGATTTGGATCAAGACCATGTCTGCAGCAAAAATGGACATAAACGTTTTATAATTAATTTACGTACAAGGACTATTATATCAACTGTGAATAATCAAATGGGTTAAACTTGTAGCATTTTGTTAATTTAAACTGAATGGTACTGATTTGCTGCAATTTTTTTATTTATTTTTTTGACAGCATCTTTAGGATGATATTTAACACAAACAAAAGAGATCTCCAACAGCTATTATTTTTATAAATTGAAAGATATTTCACTGACAATTTAATCACACATATTATTAAGCACATTATGCTAAGTCCGTACATTGTTGTGCAAACCTTGTATGTGATTGCTGGCATAACAAGTACTGAATGTTATATACACTAAATAACGACTTCCAGATATCATGAAGTATAATTCCTTGGTCTCCATTTAGTGTGCCATGTGAGAAAATTACTTTGGCTGACTCCTTGAACATTCTCACGAAACTATTCTCTTCCAAGTTGAAAGTTTATTTTTCACTTGGTTAGAGTATAATAAATTTAGTTTAATCCTTTATCCAAGTGTGGGCAAACAAAGTTCTCAATAAAGGTCGAACCTAGTCTGGGTAGTGGCTCTTCCCTTAATGCATAACATTAGACATATCCGCAAGGAGATGAGTTTTGCATTATGGGAGATACTGAGATAGCGTGTTGGTAGCTTGTTCCACCTTTGCAAGGAGTCGCCCGGTGTTGTACCACTTTACCCCAGTCCTGAAGATACTTTCAGGTGCAAACTTTGTTTGCACACACTTGGATAAAGGATTAAACTAAATTTATTATAGTCTAAGTGAATAATAAACTTTCAACATCTTTCTCTAAATCCAGAGTAATTTAATAAAAAGCTGGCACCCCGTTTGGCAACTCCTATAGGAGGTGATGACCTTGCTAATGCTTCTGCCTTGGTATTGCCACTTGGGCCTGGCTCCCACTGAAGAGACCTCAATAAAGGTCGAAACTAGTCTAGGTAGTGGCCCTTCCCTTAATGCATAACATTAGACATATCCGCAAGGAGATGCATTTTGCATTATGGGAGATACTGAGATAGGAGTGTTGGTATCTTGCTCCACCTTTGCAAGGAGTGCTCTGGTGTTGTACCACCTTACCACAGTTCTGAAGATACTTTCAGGCGCAAACTCTGTTTACCCACACTTGGATAAAGGATTAAACTAAATTTATTATATTCTCTTCCAAGTAAGATGATGTTTTGCAAGGATGTGTGCCATGAGTCCACTTTTTTCTTCTCTCTTATTTTCAGTGTCAATTATGTAGTCTTTCTTCAAACCATAATAAATTTAGTTTAATCCTTTATCCAAGTGTGTGCAAACAAAGTTTGCACCTGAAAGTATCTTCAGGACTGGGGTAAAGTGATACAACACTGGGCGACTCCTTGCAAAGGTGGAGCAAGCTACCAACACTCCTATCTCAGTATCTCCCATAATGCAAAACACACCTCCTTGCGGATATGTATAATGTTATGCATTAAGGGAAGGGCCACTACCCAGACTAGTTTCGACCTTTATTGAGGTCTCCTCAGTGGGAGCCAGGCCCAAGTGGAGAAGAGACCTCACCTCAATAAAGGTCGAAAATAGTCTGGATAGTGGCCCTTCCCTTAATGCATAACATTATACATATCCGCAAAGAGATGTGTTTTGCATTATGGGAGATACTGAGATAGGGGTGTTGGTAGCTTGCTCCACCTTTGCAAGGAGTCGCCCGGTGTTGTACCACTTTACCCCAGTCCCGAAGATACTTTTAGGTGCAAACTTTGTTTGCACACACTTGGATAAAGGATTAAACTAAATTTATTATAGTCTGACCAAGTGAATAATAAACTTTCAACATCTTTCTCTAAATCCAGAGTAATTTAATAAAAAGCTGGCACACTGTTTGGCAACTCCTATAGGAGGAGATGACCTTGCTAATGCTTCTGCCTTGGTATCTCCACATGGGCCCGACTCCCACTGAAGAGACCTCAATAAAGGTCGAAACTAGTCTGGGTAGCGGCCCTTCCCTTAATACATAACATTAGACATATCCGCAAGGAGATGTGTTTTGCATTATGGGAGATACTGAGATAAGAGTGTTGGTAGCTTGCTCCACCTTTGCAAGGAGTCGACCCGTGTTGTACCACTTTACCCCAGTCCTGAAGATACTTTCAGGTGCAAACTTTGTTTGCACACACTTGGATAAATGATTAAACTAAATTTATTATAGTCTGACCATGTGAAAAATAAACTTTCAACATTTTTCTTCAAACCAGTTAATACCTTACAATGTTTCTTACATTCTCATAAAAATAGCATTCCATTTCAAAAATACCTTGGCATGTGCAAGATTCCTTGTTCCTGTGGAAAGGTGTATGTGGGTAAAACTGGGAGTTATCAATATCCATTTGTTAAGGCCTAAGTGCTGGAAAAAACTCATGATAAATGTTTAATGGAGTGAAATAGTACTACAAAATAATTAAAAATAGTATTTCATGCTGTGATGCTGGCCTGTTATGTGTGAAACAACCTTAGAACATTTTTTTTGCTGGGTGTTTGGGAGCTTGTTGCAGGTGGGAAGGAGAAGTCTTCTCAGCCACTGATTTACAAACATAGGGTACTCGCTCTCCTTGGACAAAAAAATGACTCTAATTTGAGAATATGACCTTCTTCCACTTCTCAACAGTCCAATTTTTGTGCAATTTTGCCAACTGGAGACTCTTTTTTTTCTGCATAGCCTTCATCAACAGTTGTTTCTTTTTTGGTCTGTGGGCAGTCCTCCCTGCTTCCAATAATCTTCGACGGACTGTCATGTCAGAAACATTATCCCTACTAGTTGCTAAGTCTCTTTTTAAGTTGGATTCATTTTGCTTTTCCTAACTAAAATGATCTTGAGTAAGTGTAGTTTTCCTTTTATGTCCACCTTTTCCTTTTCTGTCAGGAGAAAAGATACCTTTCTCCCTAAACCTCTTTAAAATCACATTAACAGTATCCAAATCAACACCACACTCATTTGCAATTTGTCTTTGAGTCATGGTTGTGTGCTGAGTACATATTTTTGAACACTTTCTTGGAGCTGTATCCATTTTATAGAGACACAAAATGAAATAAAATATTATGAATGTCAACTTGTTGATACTATTAAAAATTCACAACACTATTAATAAACATCACAGAGACAGTAAAAACACACAGCACTCAACCAAAATAGTGAATTAAAACCAAAACTGAAAATAGTGAACCGAAACCAAAACTATTGTGAAATGAAACAAAAACCAAACGCAAGATGAAAATTTGGCTTGTTCTGGTTTGCTACTATAGGTTTCATCTGAGATCAAAGTTGTGTAGATCTTTTAATATTCTGAATCTTCAAGCAGCATATCTAATGGGTGCTTCCATTCAGACTGGATGATCAGTTGTTCAGTGATGTTTGCAGAAGCCAGATTGTGTTCTGGAAGAAAGGTTGTTTATCTCCAGAAACCATAAAAGGGAAGAGTTAACTATTTTCCAGAATCTTTCACAAGCAGCTGCTCAGAGCAACTGGTTGATAATTTATTGGGGATTTTGGCTCCTTCCATGGTTTATGGCTCAGGAAAGGCAATAAAAATTGCTTTTGCCAGGCATCTGGAAAAACATTCTCACAGAATATTCTGTTGAACAGATAGATGGCAACAGATGTTTGATATTGGATAATGGATGTTATCTGGTCAACAGTAGCAGCAGTTGGGTAGCCTGTTGTTTTCTTTTGTGCTGCTCAAAGAGAAAAGAATTTATTGTGAACAAAGAACTTGGGAGGGGAGAATTAAGATGATGCTGATATTTTAGTAAAAGCTCCTGAAGAGGGTCAGCAAATGCTGTTTGAGTTGGCAATTGTACACCCATTATGTACAAGGATCGAGAGTGGGTGGGTGGTATATCTGCCCTTCATCTTCCATATTTTATCCTAAACTTCTTTGCTGTTACTTGCTCCTGTTACAGAAGATATAACAGGAGCAACTAACAGCAGGAATCCAGGCAGGAAGCCAGCACATGCAAGCACGCACATACAAGGAAGATACATGAACTATTACATTACCATTTACCCCCAACAATATGATATCTATAAAACAGTGATGCAAAAGGCCAAGAGTATTTGTTCTGCCGATACAACTCTTTATCACTGAACTCAATTATCTACGCCATGAAATTTTAGTTGATAGCTTGGCTATTAACTAAAACTTCTAAAAGAAATAAAATATTACTTGCACTCAACCATCTTCCCAAAAAATACAATCATAACAAACTTCCCATCCTGTATACCTGGATATGTTTAAAAAGAAAGCCAAAAGTGCTACATAAATCTAATCTTCATGTTAAAAAAAAATATATCAAATCAGCAGCCTTTGATCTTCTGATATATCTAGGGGGAATATAATGTGACATGTGCCTGTATCCTTTGCCTGCCTGTTTTGGAGGGACAGGAAGAACCATTAATTCTGCTTGAAAGAATATATGAAACATAAGTGCTACCATCATTACGGCATGACAAACAGAATTAACTATGCTACCGGCCAGGACGTATATATACGTCCACATTACCATGGATGTGAAGTGCATATTAAAACTGTAATACCATTGATATTACATTGAAATTTATGATGGATACGAAGCTTTTGAGGATGCGTATTTGATCTTTAATGACCAGTAAGGTGGTTAAACAGGATTAAAAGGAACAAAGAAAAGCTACTACAAAACTTAGAGGCTATTTAGTCACCAACAGTATTGAAGCACTCTTTGAATTTCAGCAAGTATGGTTGCATAAATTTGCTCAAAACTTAGGAATCTGTTATTCCAAAACCGCCTTCAGTCCAATAATCAAAAGCTATTTATATATCTAGCTCTAGAGAACACCCTCTAGGACTTGAATTCTTTTTATTTATTATTTTTTTAAATTACAGTTTAAATTATTTCTACTAGTGCAGTTGTGCTACATGGTTCTGCTGGAAAGTGCTTTTATGCTTGAAACATGAAGAAAAAAAAATCTAAGTAGTTTAATCAATTACACAGTTTATTTTGTTTTAATTACTGTTTATGTTTATAGGAAAACTGAATATAATGGTTCTACATAATTAAGCCAAATTAATTACCTGAATAATATTTGAAGAAATGGAAGCTGAATCAACAAGTATTGGCACAAGATGACTTTGCTGTACAGAGGAAGTGGATGATTGTCCAGAAAATCGTAGCGAATGAGACATTTTAGAATTTGAAGTATTATGATGTCCATTGGTTTCTGGCCCTTGAGAGGCCTGCATCCGTGCTCTTCGTGATGTCTGAGCTTGAAGCCTCAAAGCTTGAGGGTTGCAACCCCATGTGTATATTTTATTTGAATTAGTCACTACAACCTGCAAATAACATGAATAGGTGAAATATCAAAAGAAGGATAATAGTATACATACTGTGGAAATAAAAAAAAAAATTAATCCCCATGAAAAACACTATAAATATACTTACTATATGAAAAAAACCAGAAGACAATAACCTTACAGATTCTGGAAGTTGAACATACTGAGGAAGAGTATGTTTTATCACAGTACCCAAACCTAACTGGCCAAACATTCCACAACCAAAAGAATAAACCTCACCCTAGAATTAGAGAAAAAATGAAGCTTAATCATTTCAGAGGATTTATATATATATATATATATATATATATATATACACAGGTATCCCTTACTTAACACGGAATTTGATTAATGCAGCGAAATTAATTGCGACAATCCCTTTATATAAGCGGCAAGAGTTTTAATTAATGCACCTTTAAATTTGCCGCTCAAAAACACGCACGCCTCGAGGAGTGTTTCCTGGCACAGAGAAAGAAAGTTGTGAGCATGATGACATCATTCCTCCCATTAAGTATTAAGAGTACTTAATGTACTCTTAATACTTAATGTATTAATACTTGTATTAATAGTAATCTTAATACTTGTAATACACCCAATACATTAAGTATTGGGTGTATTACAAGCTTCAATTGTTCTGCTGCATTTACAAATTATGTTCTTCATAAATTTTTTCATCCAAAAAAGAATTTCATCCAAATTCTCTTAATGATCTGTGTGAGAATGTGAAAGTTTTATTTTTTAAAACTTTCACAAATACGACATCATTGCTACAACTGCATGGGCATCATTGCAACTTTCAAAGCCTATTTTCTTAAAAAGACATTCTGAAAGGCAGTAGAAACAATAACAGGAAAAAATGTGATTACACTTCAAGAATTTTGGAAAAATTTTAATATTAAACATGCAATTGAAAACATTCATGACTCATGGGAGCAAGTGTCTTCTAGTTGCATGAGAGCTGTTTGGATAAACGTTTTGCTAGAATACGCTAATGATTTAAGTGGTTGTAGAACGTTTTTAACTTGGGTATATTACGTATTCAAGATACCAAGTACTTTTATATAAACTTGGTTTTTAATCCTATTTCCCAAGTAAGCAAACAGACAAGTATGTCTGTTTACTAAGGAAATTGATGGGAGCTTAATCCACTTTTACCACGAGTTGCCTCGGTCCTGCACTACCTGCAGGAGCTGCCTCAGTCTTGCACTATGTGCAGGACTGTAGATTAAAAATTACATGCAGGTGCATAGATTAAAAATACTAAGGAAAGTGATTGGAGCTTAATCCACTTTTACCACGAGTTGCCTCAGTCCTGCACTACCTGCAGGAGTTGCCTCAGTCTTGCGCTACGTGCAAGCACAAACTTGACATACTTGTCTGTTTGCTTACTTGGGAAATAGGATTAAAAACCAAATTTATATAAAATTACTTAGTATCTTGAAGACTTAAGTGGTTTTCAAAATCCTGTGGATAACGTGATTGAAGAAATTGTTGCAAGTGGTGAAGACTTTGGTTTTGATGGTGTTGATACAGAAGATGTTAAAGAATTATTGGATTCAAATTCAAAAGATTTCAGTGACAACAATCTTTTTGAAATTGAGTTTTCAAAGGAGATAACAATCAAAGAACTGGATCGAATATTTTGCAGTTTAGAATCACTTAAGCAGCAAGTAATGGATATGGATCCAGATGTTAATTGAAGAATGCTTGTTTGCAGAAGTCTAGAGAGTCATTTTGCTTGTTATTGTAGAATTTATGTTGATAATAAAAAACTAAAACTGTTCAAATGACTTTGGATAACATTTCTTAATAAAAAATTGCAGTAACTAATGTAGGTCATTAGTTACTGCAATCATGGGAGCATAATTAAAGCATTTATTAAACATTTACTTTGCATTCATTTTTTTACTTTTCCTAAAAGAGTACCATTATAAAACGAATTATTAATACAGTAATCGATCATGGATGATTTGTAATTTGTTCCATTGATTATTATATTTGATTACTGCGATTTTGATATATGCGGTAACATCGAGGGATTAATTAATCGCGTTAATCAAGGGATACCTGTATATGAAAAAAGTGTAACAAGTATAAACATGGACTAAGTATCAAACTGATGTAAATTCAGATATTACACACACACATATGAAATATTAGTGTGCTAAATACAAAGCAACAGATATCAGTAATTACAGAAAATGAGAATTCCCAAGTTTCTGATTTTCATTGACTTGACACCTTTTCAACTTCTTGATCCAACTACATGTGTATGAAATATAATAAAATAATTGCTGAGAAAATTACACAGCAAATCAGCAATAAAATAACACTGATTTAGTTATTAACCTCACCAAAAACTCTATATAGGATAATTTTCAAGAACAGCATTCACACCATATGTTGTAAAATATTATAATAATTATTATAATTATGCAACACCTCTAGAGAGTCCAAAGACTCATTTAGAGAGAGCACCTACTCTACAACCAAACTCTGTCTCCCCACTCAATCTGCCAACTACAATGAACTGCAACTACCATCATCATCTCTACCACTCACAACCACTAGTATTTTCACAGACAATCACGCACATCCATGCCCATGACGGGATTCGAACCCGCAGCATTTTGGCTGGAGAGTGGATACGCTAACCAATCAGCCAACCAAGCCGGCAATAAGGACAAACACAGGATGAAACTCTTAGTGCGACTCCAGATTACTTTCTGTGACCTCCCTTCATGTTTGTGAGATAAGATAAATTAAGTTCATTGTCTGATTTGTCCCATAAAGGATATATAAAATGTATGATAGTATTACATAATTAAGTTTACATTATCAGTAGCTTTCTATCAAAAATGTTCCTTCCACAGTTACTATAAGGTCTCGAAATCCAGACAGCAGCACTCCACACACAGTCTTTTTTTTTTTTTCAGCCTTTCAAGTTGAATAATATATGGATGTTGACCAGCATCTGCTCACATTCAATATATGAATAGAGGAAAGTTGAGGAATGGAGGTGGCAGTTCAGTAGAGCAGCATTCATGGAAATACATAGAAGACATAATGCAGAGATGCAGCATGTATTGGGAATGTGACAGGAGTCAGTGATGGGGGGGGGGTCAGCTATTAAGAAAATAACTTTTCTGGATACAATCAAGCAGTCTAAGGAAAGTTTTGGTGTAACACCCCAGATGTAAAAATAATATTCTAAAGTTGGCATATTTTTTGATTTATAAAGTGTTAGAAGTTTGAACAGAAGAGAATCAATGTTTAGAACAAAAACGAATAGTAAGCTTTTTGGAGGCTGAAGAAGATATGAATATGACAGGTTTACGCCAAGAGTGGCGTAAACCTGTGGCCTTCATTCTCAGCTTCCAAGGATGCCCTCTTGTCCTTTCCTCACCCTCCATAAATTGAAAAATTTTGTCAATTGAAATCCTGTATGACTCTTTCATATTTCCCTTCTTTCTCCTGTTTGCTAGTGTCTGCAGTCTACAAATTCTCAGTCTGTCTTCATAATTAGTATTCCACAATCTTGATATCGTTTTTAACACTCTCCACTATATCAGAATCACAATGGAAACTAGGAGACCAGACCTGCACAATAATCCAAGTGAAGCCTTATCAAGGCCTCCTTGTAAAGAGGCAAAATGACATCCTTATCTTTACATGAGAATGTTCGTTTCAGCATTGCAATTATCTTTTGAGTTGAATTTGCAATCTTTGCCACATGACCAGTGAACTTCAACTTCCTATCTATTAACAATCCAAGATCCCTAGCCTCATCAGCTTCTAGCCTAATCCTACTCCACCAATAAAATACAACATTGGATATCTACTCATGCTGAAGTGAATGACTTTACATTTATTGACATTGAACTGATACCCATTTTCCCATGCCCACAATTCCAGCCTATTCAAATCATTCTGCAAGTACTGTATATCAGCAGCATTCCTGATTACCCTACCTATCTTTGCATCATCAGCAAATAGCTGTATGTCGCTTGTACAAATCCTTCCCAATATCATTAATGTACAGATTGAATAACAGTGGACCTAGCACTGATCCTTGTGGTACACCACTAGTTATTTATTTTCTTTTATTTTATTATTTTATTTTTTTTAATCTTTGTACTGGTTATGGGCACTACTACCCTTACATCATGTGCAGACATCTAAGCCAGACTTATTATAGGCCTAAGCCTTTACAAGTGTTTTACCCTATGCCTGTTGTAGTTATCATTGCAGTCATTCTCTGGTGGCAATGCCATGCTACCAGTGTGCCCTATAGGGCCCTCAAGGAAAGAACTTTTATATCCTTCTGCATAAGTCCAAGCTGTTTTAAGTCCTTATAGCTATCTGCACTCCATATGCCATGTAAAGAGATGGTGGCGCTGGTAAACCTCAGAGTTGCCCCTCTCATATCTTACTAACTAGATCTTGGTTATTTTTATAATAGTTTATTATTATGGCTATAGGCCAGTGGGTACCCTGTTCCCACCACCTGGGCATCAACTACCCAAACGTCACTATCTCTTTTAATCACTAAATCTGGCTTATGCAAACCTGCAGAGGTCCTATAATGTGGTTCCACCACAGTCTCCCAACTTTTGTTCTTAAAGCAGTTGTTCAGAATGGAGACCACAGCATCATGCCTCCACACGCAGACCCCATGGGTGCGAAAGCAACGCTGGGCTATATGAGACAACGTCTCACTGTAGTGGCAGCCAGCCCTACAGTTTGAGTCGCCACTACCCCCCATCGAGCTGTGCGGGCTCGAGTAGGTAGGCAGGGCATTGATCCTCGTCCTGATAAGGTCAATATACTCAAACCCAGGGAAGAGTCTGGTGCCATCCCTTACCCAATAATGATTGGGGAGGCACCAGATATGACTATTTTAAAGGAGCACGATCTACAGAACAGTACAACAGAGATGCCCACCTCTTGTGCTCTGAGGGTGCTCACTCAATTAAAGTACCTTGATAATGGGACCAGCCTTTAGCCCGTCTTCTTGTATTAATGGGCTATAGAAAGCCTCTCTGCAGATAGGGGAAGAAGATAGTTCTAACTGGGTGATTCTTGACAGCCACAGGCATGGGATCAGCCATCTAAGTGATGGAACCCCGAGCCCACCATCCTTCACCCTCGCATGGAAATATGCAGTAGGAGTGTTAGGCAGCAGTTGAAGCCATGATCTCAAGGCTGAACGAATAGCCCTGTCCATTCGGGACAGTACCGAGATATATGTCCTACCAAGCACCAACTTGTGGTAAAAGCGAGGTAGGAGATAGTGGGAAAGGAGAAATAGTCTTTACTGGGGCTTGAGAGGAGCTTTCCTCAAAGAAGCGATCCCAGCTTTTAGGATAGAAGGGACAGAAAACCTTCCCTTTGGGGTGAACATGCAACGGCCTCCCATGCAGGGGAAAACTATAGTCTCGACCTTAAGCTTCTTGTCACGACCAGAGAGGACATGAGCTAAAGAGCAGGACTTTTCTACATTAATAGAAAGGCCTCGAATAGAGAAATCAACTGCCCGGTCAAGGAGTTCCTGCAAGCCTATCTTAGTAGAGGCTACGAGAATAAGATTGTCCGCAAAGGCCATAGCATTAAAGGAAGAAGCGCCTAGAGAGTAGCCTACATGGCTAGGAAGAAAGTGAAGAAAAACTCATCTATGATGCAGTTATAGATGAGTTTTCTATAACTGCGTCATAGATACAGTTATAGAAAAACCAAGTATAGGTCCATAACACAGGAAAGAAAGGGTTCTGGACATCCAGAAATAGACAACACTCAAAGGAGAGCAGGAAGGGAGACGCTATCAAAGACCTTTGGAGGTCCAGCGATACCATATATAGAGGCTTAAGGTGGCGTCGGGAATCAGAGAGAAGAGAAGAAAGAAGATATATATTCTTGGCACAGCCATCCGAAGGGACAAAAGCTCTCTGTCTATAATCATGCTGTATATGTTGCTGAAGTCGTTTAACTGATATTTTATGATAGAGTCTAAGTAACACAGGGGAGATGGTAACAGGTCTAAAGTCTGATGCACAGCTTGAAGTTTCTTTCTTCGGAATGAAGATAATTCTTGAAGCACATAGGTATGGTGGTATTGTTTTACTGGAAAAGAGAATGTCCACTAAGTCTTGAAGAATCTTCAACGGCATCTTCCGAAGCCTAGACGCAGGAAAGCCACCAGGTCCGGAGGCAGAGAAATTGGATGGAAAAGCTGCTTTAATCTCCTGGATGGAGACAGGCTGATATATTTGAAGGGCAGGAACCTACCTCAATATCGTAGGTTGGTCATCATAATCGGGGAAGTGTGGAGGTGGAACAGAAAAGACTGTACTCCAAAATTTAACAAAATCATCATATAAGTCTGCTAGAAGTGGAGGGGAAGCACCGTCAAGGACGGTTTTGGCACATTGCCTTCTATTCTTTTTATAGAGGAGATGCATAGGCCCTCTTCCTCTGCTTCCTATTTGACAAAGTCATTGTAGAATGAGATGTAGGCTGATGTTGACAAGGCATGAAGTGTTTGGAGAATTCAGCATGAAGGTAGTCATTCAACTGATCCGTGATATTATTATTATTATTATTATTATTAAACAAGACCTCATGGAGTCAAAGCCTCATCTGGGAGGTCCTTTTATCACATAAACATCTCATCATACCGTGTCTTAAACGTAAAAAAAAAAAAATATCCATTCCCAGAAGGTGAGTCGGGATGAGAGATTTAATGATGTTTTTCTCAGTTTAGTTAGTATGTTTTGAAGACTTCCAGTGGATTTATTTAAGTAACTAATATCATCTCAAGAATGAACCCAGAAAGACTACCAAACATATTATTAAAAGGCAGAATTGAAGGACAGCCTAGCAGAGGAAGACCAAGAAAGAAATGGATTAACAACATTAAAGAAAGCACCCACTTAAACTCCATAATAGAACTTTATAAAAAGATAGCAGGCAGAAGGAATGGGAAAAATTCGTCTTTGAGGAACTCAAAACACCATGAGCAGAAGAGAAGAAGAAGAATATCATCTATTAAAGCAAAGCATCAAGTTTAACAATTCTGATTTTAACATGAGGTTTAAAGGCACATTCCTTCATAATACAGTAAACAACAAATTACACGATAATCACAGTAATCAACTTTAACGAAATGAATACAGATATTTCATACTAAAAATAACAGTACATCATCAGTGCATTGAAACAAGCAAATCAAAGAAGAGGGAATACAAGGTACATACAACAATCAGTTTACAAATTAAAAATGGTTGCTGCGTGCTAGAAATTAATATATTAATAAATACTATTAAAACTATTTTGATGTTTACATAGAATGAAGTTTATATGTTTACATTCATTCAAGTTTGGCCGATGTAAAAGAGCTTTGCAACTTTCTTTGAAAAGGCGTTCATATTTAAAACTGCTTCTATGAAGAAGATGAGCTTCATCCTATCAGATAATGTGTTTAGTGTCAATACTATGTTGTGCCAGACCAGACTTTTTTTGAGGTTTCATGTATTCAATATAATATTGATATTCATTAATTCTTTTTTTCACAGAATGGCCTGTCTGCCAAAGTATGTCAAATTTAATTCACAAGGTATCTGATAAACACCAGCTAATGATAGAGGTGACAGTTTGTCTTTTGTAGATGACAATACGTGAGAAATTTTGTTGATAGAAAATATGTAGAAATAAGATGATACTCCTTCAAAATTTTACGAATAGGTTCAGATACCAGAAATATAAGGGATTGGAAACCTGCGGTCTGTTGAAGAATCCTTAGGTGTTGGAACATAGGAGTCAATTATCTGCTGGATTTGATGAGGGTTGTAACCATTAAATTCCATTATAGTTTTGATAGTGAAAAATACTTGTTGTAACCTTGAAGGAGAGAAGCATACCATGGTTCTATTAATTAAAGACTTGATAAAACCAATTTTTTGAGAGGTGTGATGAGCAGACTTTTGATAACTGTATCTGCCAGTAGAGATAAGTTTTCGATAAACACTGGTTAACAAATTACCGGAGACTATGTGAGTAAGAAGGATGTCCAAGAATGGTAAACGACCAGCATTTTCTTTTTCCATGGTGAATTGAATGTGCGAATGAAGGCTATTGATCCGTTTATACGAAAGTGGTAAGTTCATTTTCAGAAATGAGGCCAAATAGTAAAATAGTAAAAACATCAACAATAAAAGAGTGAAACCAATGAGAGTGTTGGTGATGAATGGAGAAGAATAAGATATCTTCCAGATATAGTGATGAACAAGGGCTGAAATTCTTAGCCAACTGGAAACTGTTCCTTATGGTATGCCCTATTGTCTCAAAGCTGCAGGGAATTCCAATGATTATACCATTTATCCTAAGGATTTTTAATATGGAGGAAGGCATGTCCAGAGGCCTTAAAATAAAAATCCTGGTGCTAAGAGAAAAAAGCCATAATTTTATGGTGTAAATAGGACATGATATCGAGCAATACACAGACCAGTATTTGAGTTATAAGTCAGCAGTCAGGACTGAAGAAGATACAGGAAAATAGTTTGATGTTAAACCAGGTGTGAGACAAGGGCACACATTATCACCACTGTTACTCATCATCTATATGAATCACATTATAAAGGAAAGTAATATTAAACCCTGATATCAAAATTAGAGATGTTAATCTCATCCCTTTAATTTATGCACACTTCTAAATAAATCTGGTACAAGCCTGCAGGATTCTCTGACTAAATTGAATAAGTGCTGTGATAAATTTGGTATGAAATTAAGCAGTATAAAGACAATGAAAATAGGCATCCTGAAATTAGATTTGCTAATTATTCTTTCCTGATATCCACATTTTTAATACAATACTGCCATTATTGCCAACTGTTCACTCCAAAATCTTTCTCAGAACTCGGATATCTGTGGTGCCCAGTTTCTGACCAGGTGTTTTATCTATAATCCCAGCTCTCAGATCCATAACTTAAAATTGGTTTAGACAGCATCTTGTATAAGCTAGTGCAGTGTTCTAATTTCTGTCTTATTCCATATACATTTATGCAGTTGACTTCCTACCATGCCAGCAATGCTAATACTGATGTCTATTTTCATATTTAATTTGCCATCTTCACTAAAAGGTGTGCCTAAATTACTGAAACGTTTTACTGGTTTTATAGGTTCTCCATTCAGAATGTAGATAATGTTTTCAATGTTTCTGTCTATTCTCATTGTCTTTTCTATTGCTTAATTTCATGTCATATTTATTGTATAAATTAAAGATGTCAAAAAATTATATTCTTGGTTTCATCCTATATCCAAGTGTAAGCAAACACAGTTTGCACATGAAGTATCTTCACGACTGGGCAACTCATATAGAGAGTTGACTAGTCGTGAAGATTATGGGATACTAAGGCAAGTGACTTCACATCACTTGCCTTAGTATCCCATAATGCAAAGCACATATCCTTACAGACATGTATAATAATAATAATAATTATTTAAGTTAAGGGATATTAACTTAAATTAAATAATTATATAAGAAACTCAAAGAGTTTCGTACCAAATATAGAAACTATATAAAGTTCGGTGATTCCAAGCATAAGCAAATATCTGGATAGTGCAACACCTGACCCATTTGGTAGTGCAAACTGAGGCAACTCATAGTAAGGGTGGAGGATGCTCCGATCACTATTCTTGGTATTTAATAATGTGTGATTTAATAATATTTATATTTTAAAGTTTAATTTGTATGATTTTACCTTAAAAATGAATAAAATTCACTAAAACATAACTTGAAACACTTTTAATGGGGAGAAAATACCAAGGAGCACAAGTCTACCTGTTCTTGAAATTCAAGATTTGAAACTGTACTTCTTATTTGATTTGGCAGCTTCTAAAAGCTGTCTGTTTTGTTTCACTCTCACAAAATAGTCCTTGCAAGTATCTGTAACATTTTTTGAAATGATGATTTCACTTTTTATGAGGTCTGCTGAGCACTTGTTTCTTGAGTCTGTCCATTTTAAGTTCATAAGAGAGAACACCCTTTCTACAAAGGCATTACTACCAGGAATACTTAAAACAAACCACATGAGTTTATAGAGATTGGGAATGTTTTCTTTACCAATATTCTGAATAATCTCCTTTCATTTCATACCTAAGGTCACGCCTGCTGTGTAGTCCACTTTAGTGGTATTTATTTTGTCACAACTCAAGCAGAATTCCTCATATAACTCATCCAGGTAATGTTGGATTCTAGATTAAGTGCCTTCACAGTCTCTTTGAGATACTTGAAAGACAATTCACTTTGGAGGTTTAAGTTCTTCAGCAGACTAAAAAGATTGTTTTCTGTGAAGTCAAATGATTTCTCCAAATGGCTTAAAGCTTTCTCATAGAAGAAAGTCTGACTTGCATTGATTGCTTTCTTAAGGGATCATGGCTTCTAATACCTGTTCAGTGGAATTTCCAAAGAACCTGTCCCCTTTTAAGAAGTTTGTTTCATAAAACACTGACTACTTCAAATGCCTCTGATGCATTAAAATCTTCTTTTTCTAGGAGTTTAATACATTCTTCAAAAATGGTTGAAACATTTGAAAAAAAATAAAAAGTAGAGTTTAGCTTGCTGGATGGCCTTCTTGTCATCAAATATTTTCCTCAGAAAAACAGGACATTCTTCAATGCTTTTAAAGTAGCTCTCAATAGCATTCCAGTTAAGTAAAAGTTTATCAGCTGCAGATCAAAAAGGCGAGTGCATTTTTGATCTGCTGTGAGCAAGCGCAGCACCCATCCTGCGCAAAGCTTTTTCATTTGCAATTCTTCATGCAAAACATATCCTACACGTTCCTTTGAAATGCATATAGTCTCAGCAATTTCATGCACTTTGACTCAACAGTCATCCAATACCATATCGTGCACTTGATCAACAATTTCTGGTGTTGTTACACTTTTTGTAAGTCCTTCACGTGGATCATCTTCAAGGCTGGTACTGCCACATTTAAACTCAGCAGCCCATTTCTTAATTGTCGAAAACAAAGGAGAAGAGTACCCATAAACTTTTATGAACTTCGAATGAATTTCTGTTGGCGTTAAAACTTCTTTTACAAAGAATTTTATAACTGCATGATACTCAATTTTATCCATTTCAAGGGATACAGACAACACTTTTGCTTTAGTTTGCTATGTAAAACAAACTACTTGATAGAATGACTTGCAATTTCACATGGATGCTTTAGACAGATGTATCAACTTAGAAAAAAAAATCTTGCCGATAATGTTGCCAACTATGGTCGAGGCGGAGAACTTTTCAGACCACCCTTGTATTAGGCAATGCATTCCATGGCTCAACCATCCTCCATGAAAGAAATCGCTCCTTATCCTCATGTTTGCAACTTCCACAGATGGCCCTTGTCCTAGCTCCTTTCCCCTGTTCCACCAAACAAAAGAACTCTCTAGTGTCAACCCTATAACTACCTCTCAACAGTTTAAAAGTCTCAATCATATCACCTCTATCTACGAAACTCTGCAGTCCACATTCCCTCAGCATATCCTCATAACTAATATTGTACAGTGCTGATATCATCTTTGTTATCCACCTAACATGGTTAATTTATCTCCTTTAAATCCTGGGGACCAAATTTGAGCATAATAGTCTAGGTGTGGTATGATCAGGTCTTTATACAATGAAATGACAACACTTTTATCTCTTCGGGTAAGCGACCTTCTCAGTATTGCAGCAATCCTCTGGGTTATCTTCACCACCTTTACAATATGTTCCCTGAATTTCAGGTTTTTATCAATCAATCCCCCCACCATCCCTTGCCTCCCCTACTTCCTCCAGTACAGTTCCTCCATCAGAGTATGCTGCCTCCCATTGAAATATCCCAAATTTAAATACGTGTGTAGAGGCTTAAGTGCTGTGAGGACATCATTGGAGACTTAATGGATTTTTTACAACACTCAAAAAGAATTAAAATAGACTTTAATACTTCCTATATTTCGTCCTAGTCACTAGGACATCTACGGGGATTACAAAAAAATTAATGTGACATATGCACAAATAACAAACAATACTAAGCCCAACCACGTGGGTGACACTAAAGTCCTATCTAGGTAGAGCGCCTTCTAAGGGCAGTAGTAGGTGGCCTGGAATGTAAGGTGGGAACTCTGGTGATGAGTGTTTCCCAAATCTTCGGAAGCTTAATGCAACCATATTTATTGAGATTTGGTTGGTTTTTGAGAGCTGCTGCTACTAAGAAAAGTCTCTCTTTCTTGAATTTGCTGTGGTAGAGCATGGTGGTTTTGGACACCACCCACAGAGTATCATGGAAGAAAACCACCATGCTCCACCACAGCAAATTCAAGAAAGAGAGACTTTTCTTAGAAGCAGCAGCAGCTCTCAAAAACCAACCAAATCTCAATAAATATGGTTGCATTAAGCTTCCGAAGATTTGGGAAACACTCATCACCAGAGTTCCCACCTTACATTCCAGGCCACCTACTACTGCCCTTAGAGGGCACTCTACCTAGATAGGACTTTAGTGTCACCCACGTGGTTGGGCTTAGTATTGTTTGTTATTTGTGCATATGTTACATTAATTTTTTTGTAATCCCCGTAGATGTCCTAGTGACTAGGATGAAATATAGGAAGTATTAAAGTCTATTTTAATTCTTTTTGAGTGTTGTTAAAAATCCATTAAGCCTCCAACATGATACCCAAATTTCAAGACTTTACATTTTGCTGCATTAAACTGACAACTCCATTCATTTTCTCATCTGTCTAGTTTATTTAAATCCTCTTGCAGAGCTACCACATCTGCACTATTACTAATAACCCTTCCCAGCTTCACATCATCTGCAAACAACTGAATATCCACCTGCAATCCACTGACAATGTCATTGATATAAAGGTTAAACAATACAGGTCCCAGTAGTACTGAGCCGTGTGGGATCCCCACTTGTAACTGGCAGAATATGCCTTTCTGTCATCAACCACTCTTGTCACTATTATAAAAGGCAATCATATTACTAAAACAAGAATGTTCTTTGACAAATCCATTCTGACACTCACAGATGATTACCCTCATCTGCCATATGCTGTAAAATAATGATTAATCATGACTGTTCCTTATTATTAAGTAAAATATTTTTCATAAACAAAAGAATCAAAAGCTTAAAAAAGGTTTCTAATTAATTAATACTAACGTTTTGTGTCAACACAGTGCTATGTCCTTGACCAGCACCAAGTGCAATAGCTGGCTTTTCTAAAAAGAATTCGATCATTTTGGGCTCGCACAGATCTTCAGGTTTTCCATGTCCTAACTGCCCATGCACTCCCCAACCCCAACTATATACTCTGAAAAAGAAGAAGAATTAAAAGTAAATTACATACAAAAATTAAATAAGAATTAACCTAATTAATATAATTTAATTCATTACTGCTTTTAAATGGCTACTGGATGTTCAAATTTTATAACATGAATAGTTAATAAAAGAAATGGACACATAGAAAATAATATAATCTTTGGAGGTTTTCTTTGGAGGCATTATACATAAATTACAATTATCAATTTATCCCCCCCCCCACGTCCAAAAAAAACATTACCTTATAACTTAATAAGTTACTATAATAAGTTAAATGATACATTTAATGTTCAAATAATATAATCAAATAAATATTAAAAATACAAATAAAAATTAAAAATACAAATAAAAATTAAAAATAATAAATAATATAATCTTTGGAGGTTTTCTTTGGAGGCATTATACATAAATTACAATTATCAATTTATCCCTCCCCACCTCCAAAAAAAACATTACCTTATAACTTAATAAGTTACTATAATAAGTTAAATGATACAACTGATTTTACTATAATAAACTCCTAAGGAGCACAGGAATGTTTTATTATTATGAATAGTTGTTAAAGTGAATTTTTTTTAGCATAGCATTATGTATACAAAGGACTTTCAGGACTTCTCAGTAGTTTATGATAGTGATGAGTTTGTTTAGTAATTATTATTATTATTATTATTATTATTATTATTATTATTATTATTATTAAACAAGACCTCATGGAGTCAATGACTCATCTAGGAGGTCCTTTTATCTCACACACATTTCATCATACCGTGTTTTAAACACATTCAAACTCCTTGCAGACACCACACTCTCAGGCAAGGCATTCCAATCACTCACAACTCTGCACGAAAAAAACCTGCCTCTCACTCCCCTACTCCCACCCTCTTTATACAGTTTCCAGGGATGACCTCTGGTTCTCCCCTGATCTCCCACTATTCTCTGTAGAACTTCTCCACCTTTGATCCTATAACAACCCCTTACCAACTTGTAGGACTCTATCATATCTCCCCTCTTCCTTCTCTCCACTAGACTCTGCAAATTACATCTTTTCAATCTTTCTTCATACTCGACATTCCAGAGGTCAGAAACTACCTTAGTCAGCCGCATTTGGACCCTTTCCAACATCTCTTCATCCTTCTGAAAACCAGGTGACCAAATCTGGGCACAATAGTCCATGTGTGGCCTAATCAAAGCCTTATACAATGGAACAAGAATCTCCCTACTTCTACACGTCAGTGTCCTCCGCATCATTCCCAGAAGTCTTTGTGTTGTCTTCACAATTTTGGCAATGTGTCCCCTACATTTTAGATCCTTATCCACTATCACCCCCAGATCTCTTATTTCCTCAACTTCCAACAATATATTCTCACCAAGCATAAATTCTGCATCCCATCTTTGTTTTCCAAATTTTAAAACCTTACATTTTGCAACATTGAACTCACATCCCCATTTCCGTGCCGATTCACTCAATTTATTCAAGTCTTCTTGCAAGACCACAACATCTTCACTACACTTTATGGTTCGTCCCAACTTTGCATCATATGCAAACAACTGAATATCTCCATCCAAATCTTTGCCAATATCATTAATATACAAGTTAAATAGTAATGGCTCTAAAACAGACCCCTGAGGCACTCCACTAGTGACTTTCCTTTTCCTGGATATTGCATCCCCATAACACAACTTATTGATACCTATCAGATAGCCAGTCTCCAATCCAATGCAATAATCTAATATCCAACCCCATCTGCTCTAGTTTGACTGTCAACTTATCATGAGGTACTCTATCAAAAGCCTTTGTGAGATCCAAGTATATTACTGTGTATCCTTCTCCTCTGTCCAAGGAAGCAGTCACTTGTAATAAGTAAGTAGATTACTAAAACACAACCTCCCTTTAGCAAATCCATGCTGTCCATCAAAGATTATACCATTGTTGTCAACCCAACTCTGGATCCTAGTTCTCACAGGCTTCTCCAACAATTTAACCACAACACCTGACACACAGATAGGCCTATAGTTCGATAGGTATCCAAGTGCAAGACTTTTATTAAAAAAATATGTCAAGGCAGGTGTCAACTCTCTGGCACATTCCTTCAGAATACATGGTGATATATTATCAAGTCCCACAGCCTTCTTTACATCTAGTTTACTCAACTCCCCAAACACCTCTTGCTCACTTACAGTCAGTCTCTCCTTCCCATCATCAACTGCCCTTAATCTCTCCATGAAGTCACATTCACAAGATTGAAAGATCTTTATGAACTGCTCATTAAGTATCTCCACCACACATTCTGCAACAGCTGTCTTTATACCATTTCCTCCAATCAATGTCATCCTTCCATAATCATTCTTTCTTTTCCTGGCTACATATCGAAAGAACTCCCTAGGATTCTTTTTGGCTTCATTAGCTAACTGCTGTTCATACCTCTTTTTAGCTACTCTCACCAACCAAGTCACCCTCCTTGCCTGGTCTTTGTAGACCTCATGAAATTGGTTACTTCCACTTCTCTTATGCTGTCTCCACAATGCCCTTTTTCTCTGTATTGCATGCTTAATCTCTTTATTCATCCATCTCACACCTACCTTATTTAACCTTCTCACCCATGGTATACATTTAGACATTGCATTTACTAAGTAGTTTTTGAAAATTCCCCAAGCTGCATTGATCTCTTTTCCAGCTAACTCCTCATTCCATGCTACACCTGCAAGCTGTCTCCTGAGCTCTTCATAATCACCCCCCCCCCCCTTGTAGTTCCACATATACCCTTTTTTCACAGGGGTGTCCTTGCGCTGCTGGCAACCACCCAGGTAATCACCTCATGGTCACTTTCACCAACTGGTGGATGATTTGACACCTCATTGATAATTACATCCTCCGATGAGATGACCAAATCCAAGACCCTTAATCCTCGTGTGCTCTCTGTTACATACTGTCTGAGGTAGTTATCCCTCAAAAACTCAAGAAACTCATTTTCTTTACTTCCAGTTGCTATCTTTTCATTCCAGTCTATATTGCCATAATTAAAATCACCCATAATGATCACCCTTTTCTTATTTGCTTGGCTTATTTGACTATACATTTCACTATCACCACCATCCACATTACCAGGTCTATAACAACATCCCACCAAGTATTTGATTCTATTCACCTCTATCTCACACCATACTGCCTCAAAACCACTGGCCCTATTTCCCTCTTGCATCTCTACCTTGTATGGACATAACTCTTTCTCTATCATCAACAGCACTCCCCCTCCCTTTTTACCCCTTCTATCCTCACGAAACACATCATACCTTTCCATCTCTATTCCTGTCAGGATGTCGTCCTCATCTAACCATGTCTCACTTATTCCGACAATCTCTGGGTGCACAGACACAATTAATGCAACCATTTCATCCGCCTTGTTTCTTATACTTCTAGCACTGGTATACAAACACAACAACTCATTTCTGGATCTACAGCTAGTTCCACTGATACCACTCACTCGATGTGATCTCTCCATGCTGGACTGGGGCCATTTCCCTTTCTGCTTCTTCATTTTAGAACCCTTTGCAATTCCATCTGTTTTCTCTTGATCCCTGATCATCCCATTACTTTCCTGCCTACACATAACAGACCTCACACTTAACGAAACGACAAATCTAAATTAAAATCATGGAATGACAATGCCGCCACCATTTTTTTTTTTTTTTTCTCTGCAGGTTACTAGGTCTAATAATAACGATTTCATATTTAGTTTAGGCAAGAAAAAAACCCCCACACTAATAATATCGGTAGTGTACAACGTTTACAGCCGCTCTTACTTAAACAATTACGCATATATACTTAATTATTCCTAGTAAAACTTATCTGAATCAGGAGCTCTTCAAATTGCATCCGTAGCGCTTGGCCGACTAGCGCCCTCTCAAGGACATACACGAATTGACAGAATATACACAACAACACCCCTAGCAACGGGTAAAGGAAACATTAAACACATTAATATGAACGTTGCTGAACACGTGTCGGACCACATGATGGTCGAAGCTAAAATACCTTTGGTAGGAGGCATGGAAACAGGACCAGGGTACTGGGAACTGAACACCAGCCTCCTCCAGGATTTGGATACAAAAACAAAGTGTGAACAATAATATAATATGTCTGCTATAGTGAGTCAACTGCAATAACTTTCTTCTTCTTCTTTCACAGGAATGTTTTATTATTGTGAACAGTTGCTAAAATGAATTTTTTTTGGCATAGCATTATGTATACAAAGGACTTTCAGGACTTCTCAGTAGTTTATGACAGGGATGAGTTTGTTTAGTAATTTCTGCTATAGTGAGTCAACTGCAATAACTTTCTTCTTCTTCTTTCTCATCTGTCACATGACAGGTTGAGTTCCCTGTGAACAAATCTTTGCCATCTGGTTCTATCTTTAGCCATTGCTATCATGTCTCTCTCTCTCTCTGAAGTTCCATAATTGTGACATTTCCTTCAAACACTGAAGCCTAGTTCTTTTTGGTCTGCCTCTTGATCGTCCAGTGATTCCATTCAAGACTATATTTGATAATCTCTGAAAGGGCATTCTCTGAACATTTCATCTTAATTGTTGCTTAAGAATTATATCTATGATTGTTTGAGTTAAGGGATATCACATCCGCTAGTGTCTTTGGTAAATGTGGCGGTCGAGTTTAGCTAGTCTAGAAAACGTGTTTTTAAAGTTAAATATAGTGTGGCTTTTTGTCACAAATTGTGCTGCAATTGTGTATCGGTTAGAAACAAGTGTCCTTCAGTGGTATTATTGTTTAGAACTGTGTTGTATATATTGTGTTTTCACTGCCGTTTGTTTCACTATATCAACGTGTAAAGATGGCGTCCAACAAGAAACGTACGTCAGCGGCGCGCAGGACTTCTACTACTACAAGAAAGGCCGGCTCAGCGTTGGATTTTTCGCAATGGATGCGTTGCGGAAACTGCTATATGTATGCACCGAAAAATGTGAAGGATCTGTGGTCGGTCTGGCAAAATGAAAAGAACGAAAATGTCGACGTATGTGAGAAGTGTCGGGATAGGCTGGAGCGTTTAGGAATGGAAGCTGACATCGGGACCGTAGCGGAAGAACTTCGGCGGGAGTTTATGAAAATGAAAAATGACCTTCATCTTCTTCATGAGGAAGTGGAAGTGATCGGTAAGGAGATACTGGAAGTTAAAGCGGAGTTTAATGTGTTAAACAGAGAAATTAGGACTATAGAGATTACTTTAGCTGAAGTAACTAGAACAGGATTACATATGGGTGAGTCTTTGGTGAATGATTCAGTAATAAATAGTATGGGAGTGATTGTGAGTCAATATAATAAAACCACAAGTGGCCTAGAAGAAATGAGATGTAGTGAGAGTGGGGGGGTAAGTAATAGAGAGTTGAGTAATGAAGCTGGGAGAGTCATGCTGAATAGTGTAGAGAATGAGTCCATGAGTGTGGACTTGAATGAAGTTAAGAGTAGTAAAATATATGGTGATTCTATGATTAAGGGTATGGAGAGTGGTATGCATGAGGAGTGCTTGGCTGATGGGACAATAGAAAGAGTGGCTTTAGCAATAAAGAGAGGGCATGAAGCAGACAAGATGATAGTTATGGTGGGTACGAATGACCTGAGAGGTAGTATAAATCGGGTAGGAAAAGATTTAAGAACATTATTAGATATTGTGAAGAGGAAAAGTGTCAATGGGAGAATAGTGTGTGTGCTGCCTCGTTTTGACAATTACGAGTTAAGTAGACGAGCAATGATAATGAATGATATGATTGCAAGAATGTGCAGAAAAAGAGGTCTGGAGTTTGTTGATGTTTGGAGTGTGTTTGAAGGAAAAAGGCAGTTGTATGCTAGAGATGGACTGCATCTTAACATGGAAGGACATAAGCGATTGAAGAAGTTATTGTTTTCTGAACAGGTTGAAGTTATTGGGCAGGGAAACTAATATTGAAAAGGTTGAGTGTAAGAGAGAGAAACTTTAGCACTGATTGTGTATTTATTGATCCTTATAGGATGAATAAATTGCAGAAGAGAGGGGATAAAAATCGGCATAGGACTACGGTAGTTAATGACTTATATATCAGTTCTAAAGCCGGTACAAGATCTAGAGGGAATCTGCAATTTTTGTATACCAATGCTAGAAGCATTCGAAATAAGAGAGAAGAATTTTTGGCATTAGTCAGTGAAATCTCACCAAAAGTTGTAGGCATTAGTGAAACTTGGCTGTCAGCAGAAGATGTGGTCACTGGAATTGAATGTGATGGGTACACTATTTTCAGGGAGGATAGAGAAGATAGAACAGGGGGAGGAGTACTGTTGATGATAGCTGATGTGTTGCAGCCAAAGAAAGTAGTATATCATGATGATAGACATGTGAATAAGAGTTCATTTGAGGCAGTCTGGTGCGAAATAGCGACCAACGCAACCAAATATACAGTTGGATGCTGCTATAGGCCAGGGAGTACGGGGGGAGATATTGAATTCATGCATCAGCAACTTAGTGCAATGAGTGAAGGCTTGGTGATTATTATGGGGGATTTTAATTACGGTGATATCAATTGGAAGGAGGAAATATCACGTAGCAAAAAGGAAATGGAATTCATACATCTTCTACGAGATAATTACTTGAAACAGCACGTAACTGAAGGGACACGTGGTGTGAGAGTGTTGGACCTGGTTATTGGTTCAGAGGTTATATGCATAAGTAAGGTGTCCTCGTTACCTCCAGTTGGTGAAAGCGATCATGTGGTATTGACTTGGGAGGTTGCAAAATCTGTGGATTTTTCTATTAAGAAGGGGTATGTACGGAACTACAGGTTAGGCAATTATAACAAGCTTCGGAGTGAGCTTGCAGCCATCCCATGGCAGAACATATTGCAAGGGAAAGATGTTAGCAGTGCTTGGGATAAAATCAGCGGGTATCTGAGGAAAGCAATATCAGATTGTGTCCCCATGGTTAGGAGGTCAAACAAGGCAGGCATTAGATGGATGAGCAGTACTATCAAGCTTGAACTGCAAAAAAAGAAAATGTTATGGAGAATTTACAAGGAGAAAGGCGATCAGGACACCCATGAGCAGTACAAGGCTCAAGCTAGGAAAGTTACCAGCATAGTAAGAAAAGCTAAATCAGATTATGAGAAGACCTTAGCCAAAGAGATCAAGGGTAATCCCAAAGAGTTCTTCCGCTATGTGGCAAGTAAGAGGAAGAATGACTTCGGAAGGATAACCTTAGTGGGTGCTGATGGTATTGAGGTGACAAAATCAGATGTAATAGTCGAGTTACTGAGTGATCACTTTTCAAAAGTCTATCACCCAAGTGAGGATATCTCTATACCTACAGCAATACCTAATGTGAGAATTGAAGCTAAAGAATCAGAGGTATTAAATATATTGCAAAACTTAAATGCAAACACTGCGGTAGGCTTAGATGGAATATCAGCTCGGGTGTTGCGTGAATGTGCAAATGAATTGTCAAACCCTCTCACCTGGATATTTAACTTAAGTTTGAACTCTGGTATGGTCCCTAGGGAGTGGAAGTTAGGCAAAGTGGTTCCTTTGCATAAGGGTGGCTCTAAAACTGCGGTATTGAATTACAGACCAATCACCATCTCAGGAGTAGTGGTAAAAGTATTGGAAAAGTTGGTTAAAGACAAAATTCAAGAATGGGTGGATCAGGATATGATACTCTATAGAGGCCAACATGGTTTTGTTAAAGGTAGATCCTGCCTTAGCAATCTATTAACTATTCATAATAGAATAACATCTGAGTTGGACAAAGGAACTGGCTACACAGTGGTACTTCTGGATTTTGCTAAGGCTTTTGACAGGATACCCCATAGAACACTGTTACGCAAATTGGAGCAGATGGGAATGGATATTAAATTGGTGATATGGATAGGAGAATGGCTCAGGGAGAGATACCATAAGGTGGTGTATGGAGGAGCCGAGTCCAGAATGAGGCAGGTGACCAGTGGTGTGCCTCAGGGCTCTGTGCTTGGGCCAATGTTGTTTAATTTGTATATAAATGATATAGGAAACGGCTTAAAGGGAGATATTCAGTTGTTTGCTGATGATGCAAAGTTGTGTAGTGCAATAAAAAATCAAGCTGATGTTGAAAGTTTGCAGGAGGATTTAAATAAGCTGGTAAAATGGGCAAAAGAAAATGGATGTCAGTTCAATGTGGAAAAGTGTAAAGTCATGCATTTTGGGATTAAAAGATTACCAGCTGTGTACTACATCGATGGAAAGGTACTCCAAGAGATTGATGAGGCTAGGGACTTAGGGGTATTGGTAGATAGGGAGATGAAGTTCAGAGGACACATTGCTAAGGTGTCCAAGATTGCACATAGGATTACTTGGTTGCTGAGGAACACACTGACATCCAGAGATAAAGAGGTTATTATTCCCCTTTATAAAGCATTGATACTTCCACATTTGGATTACTGTGCTCAGGTCTGGTCACCTGGATTCCTTGGAGATGAGGAGGCTGTGGAGAGGGTTCAGAGAAGAGTGACCAAGTTGGTGAGTGATATAAAAAATGCTCCCTACATTGATAGATTGAGAGCTTGTGGATTGCAGAGATTGGTTGATAGGCGAAGAAGAGGGGATATGATAGAAACATTCAAATTACTAAAAGGTTTTTATAGGATTGATGCAGGGGAAATGTTTCAGCTGTGTGAAAGCGATGGAAGAACAAGAGGTCATCTCTGGAAATTAAAGAAGAGTGTGGTTAACAAAGGTGTCAGAACAAGGTTTTTTGCCTGGAGGGTGGTGAATGAGTGGAATTCATTGCCTGACTTAGTTGTGAGCTCTTCGTCTGTAAATGAATTCAAGAAGAGATATGACAGATATTGTTTTGCTAGTTTGGGTCTCCCGCGATGAGTCTACTGACTCCATGGAGATACCCGTAATAATAATAATAATAATAATAAAATAATAATATCGTTTCTCAGCCGAATAAGAAACTCAAAGAGTTTCATGCCAAATATAGTAGAAACTATATAAAGCTCGGCGATTCCAAGCGTAAGCAAATACCTGGATACTGCAGCAACTGACCCTTAAGGTAGTGCAAGCTGAGGCAACTCATGTGAAAGGTGGAGCAAGCTCCAATCACTATTCTTGATATTTACCCATAATGTGAACTTAGCACCTAGTTATTATATCTATGATATAATAACTAGGAGCTAAGTAAATAGATGACTAAAACATGACCTCCCTTTAGCAAATCCATGCTGTCCATCAAAGATAATACCATTGTTGTCAACCCAATTCTGGATCCTAGTTCTCACAAGCTTCTCTAACAACTTAACCATAACATCTAACACACAGATAAGCCTATAGTTTGATGTTTGAGTTCTGTCACCTCCTTTATGAAGTGGCACAATCTTTCCCTCCTTCCACTCCTTAGGAACTTAACAGAGTCCAAGACTCATATTAAAAAAATATGTCAAGTCCAGCATCAACTCCCTGGCACATTCCTTCAGAATACATGGTGATATATTATCAAGTCTCACAGCCTTATTAACATCTAGTTTGCTCAACTCCCCCATACACCTCTTGCTTACTTACAGTCAGTCTCTCTCTCTCCTCCTGATCATCAACTGCTCTCAATCTCTCCATGAAGTCACATTCACAAGATTGAAAGAGCTTTATGAACTGCTCATTAAGTATCTCCACCACACCTTCTGCAACAGCTTTCTTTATACCATTTTCTCCAATCAGTGTCATCCTTCCATAATCATTATTTCTTTTGCTGACTACACATCGAAAGAACTCCGTAGGATTCTTTTTGGTTTCATTAGCTAAGTGCTGTTCATACCTCACTTTAGCTACTCTCACCAACCACAACCACGTCACCTGCCTTGCCTGGTCTTTGTAATCCTCATGGAATTGGTTATTTCCATTTCTCTTATGCTGCCTCCATAATGCCATTTTTCTCTGTATCGCATGCTTATTCTCTTTATTCATCCATTTCATACCTACCTTATTTAACCTTCTCACCCTTGGAATATATTTAGTCATTGCATCTACTAGATGGTTTTTAAAAATCCCACAAGCTGGATTGATCTGTTTTCCAGCTAACTCCTCATTCCATGCTACATCTGCAATCTGTCTCCTGAGCTCTTCATAATCATGGAAAAATCTTCAAGAGTGGAAGTGAAAAATGTACTATAGAAAATTAAAATAAAAAATAAAAGAATGTTTTTCAAACACAGAACCTGTGTAGCTCAGTGGAAGTACTGTGTGCATCCATGGCGATAGGTTGCCCAAAGTAAGAATGTCCTAAATTCGATTGTAATCACTGACTAAAAGAACTCTTTCTAAGCCTATTTTTCAACCAGTTCCCAAATTACTAAATTTCTGCTACAAACAAGTGAGTTTTTCCATCCTGTAAACTTGGATTTTTTTTTGTCACCTTGAACTCAAGAAAATCAAATGTGTAGAACCTACATTATTTCTGACAGTAAACATAGTGTTACTGAAGCATTATTGTTCAATGCTGCATTCTGACATTGAAAATGAATGCATAATAGAAGTGAATAAAAATGTGTTATTTATGCTTGTGTCACTTTTCTCCTTCTTGCACACACACATACACAACGTAAAATTATTACGTCTGCATTTAGTACGTCACACAGTACTTAGTGGTTTTTTAGGAACTACATTTTTTTTCTTAGATATCACTTCTGCATGGTGCACAGTGTATTCCTGCAAATTTTTACAGCATTTGGCACCCTGTATACTGTGGTCCATGGAATTTACTGTCCTTTGATATTTGAACTTTTCGTGGCATAATTTTTTTTGTCTCTTCCCAAAGATAAAAACGAATTTCGCATGCGTGAAAATTAATAATCAATCCTGAAATGACCCCAGATCAGCCTTTGGAATGAATTTATTTACTAATAGTAAATTTGCGTGTTGTATTTTTTAAATCAGTGCAATGGAACAGGACAATTTATGTTCTTTCATTTTTACTGACAATATTGCAGAAATTATCATCATCATCATCAAATTCCTGCCATGTACCCTCAAGGGGTGTACAGGATATGATAGTACTACATCAAAAAAATTACATAATTTTTAATTTACTATCTACAATTTTCCTCCAAATCAGTCTGTTACTTGTCAAGACTCCAACAGTACCAGATCTTATATTTCTATCATCTAAGGCACTTTGTACTGTACCAATCCACCTATATCTTGGTCTTCCTCTGGGTCGTTTTGCTGCCAACCTGGCAGAGAACACTTGTTTTGCTAATCTTTCCTCGCCCATTCCGTTTAAGTGACCATACCACCTGAGATTAGCTCTGCTAAAGCATTCCTGGATGCTGACAATGTCAAGTTCTTTCCTAATATCCTAGTTTTTAATATGATATTGCCATTGATGCCATCTGTTCACGCCTATAATCTTTCTCAGGACTCTCATATCTGCAGTCTCTAGTCTATAGTCAAGTGTTTTACTTCTGACCCAGCTCTCAGATCCATAAGTTAAAACTGGTTTGAACACTGTCTTGTATACAGCTAATTTAGTGTTCCGACTAATTTCTCTCTTATTCCATATGAATTTATTCAATTGACTTCCCACGATACCAGCTTTGCTGATTCTGTTGTCTATTTCTATATTTAGTTTACCATCTTCAGTAAAAATTGTGCCTAAATAGCTGAAATGTTTTACTTGTTCCACAGGTTCTCCATTCACAACATAGTTGACATTTTCAATGATTCTGCCTATTTTCATTGTCTTTGTCTTTTTATTGCTGACCTTCATACCATATATATTATTATTCAATTTAGTCAGAGAATCTTGCAGACTTGTAGCGGATTTATTTAGAATTATAACATCATCCGCATAAAGCAAAGAGCTGACATTAACATCTCCAATTTTGATATTATGTTTAATACCACTTTCCTTCATAATGTGATCCATATAGATAATGAATAACAGAGGGGATAATGTACATCCTTGTCTCACACCAGATTTAAGATTAAACCATCTTCCTGTACTTCCTTCAATTCTAACTGCTGACTTACAACTCAAATAAAGACTAAGTATTGCTTGATATAATGCCCCATCGACACCATATAGCTGTAGCGTATTGAACAGCTTCTCTCTTGGCACCTTGTCATATGCCTTTTCCAAATCGACAAAACTTAAATACAGATCTTTGTTATATTCCCATGCTTTCTCGACTATTTGTCGTAAAGTGAAGATCTGATCCTGACAGCCTCTATTTGGCCTGAATCCAGCTTGTTCTTCACCAAGCTTTTCTTCCACAATTCTTCTCAACCGTTTCTCAAGTATACTTGCATAGATCTTACCAGAAACACTCAGTAGGGAAATACCTCTATAATTCTCACATGCAGTTTTATTTCCATTTTTATATATGGGTACTATGAGAGCTCTACACCAATCATCGGGAATTTGTCCCTCTGTCCAGGCTTTCTGAACTATGCAGTGCAGCCACTGTAAGACTCTTATACCACCATACTTCAGCATTTCTGGTCAAATATCATCTACTCCTGCTGCCTTTCCACATTTCAAGTCTTTGATGCCCTTTTCTACTTCAAGTATGGATATGTATTCCTGACTGCATGCCTGGTCAGTGTTTTTTACCACTGTGCTGTCATCACTGCTTGTTTCATTTAGCAGTTTTTCAAAGTAATTACTCCATACTTCAAGGATATCTTTTTCTCATGTTTTCATGTCACCTTTATTATCTCTAATTCCTTTTACAGAACTCTTTCCTCCATTCCTAAGCTTCTTCAACAATCTCCAGAATATTTTGCCACCTTCTTGATATTTATTTTCTATATTCTTGCCAAAGTCTTCCCATGACTTTTGTTTAGCTAGTTTTACACAATGTTTAGCATTGTTGCATTTTGTCTCTGTATTCTCTAAGAGCACAAGCTGACTTATTTGACAGGAACTTTTGATATGCTTTCTTCTTTTCCTTCACTGCCTCTTTAACTTCCTGTGTCCACAGGAGTTCTGATTTTTTTATCCTTACAGACAACCTCACCACATGCCTCTTTGGCAGAATCAATCAATGTTTTCTTCAGAGCTTGCCACTGAATCTCCAAGGTTTGATTCCTGTTCTCAAACTCTTTCATTTTTTCTTCAATAATCTTTGTGTATTTTAGTCTACAGTTCACATCTGAGAGTTGCTCAACTTTTATTCGCTTTAAAATTTTCTTGCATGTCATTCTTTTCAATATGAAATTCAATTTTATCTTGCTCAAGACTAAATAGTGATCACTTCCAATTTCAAATCCTCTGTACACTCTGGTGTCCTGCACCAGGGAGAAATCATCACTATCAACAATAACATAGTCAATGAGACTTTTCTTATTCCTAGCCTCTTCTCTCCATGTGAATTTGTGCACATCTTTATGTTAGAACATGGTGTTAGTAATAAATAACCAGTCCATGTCCTGAGCAGAAATCCAACAGATATTTGCCATTATTATTATCTTTGCTCTTTTCTCCAAATTTTCCCAAAATATTTTTGTATATCTGACAATCATTTCCTACTCTGCTATTTAGATCCCCAACAAGGACCAACTTTTCCTTTTTCATTGTGTCAGTTGCTTTTTCTAAAGCCTCAAAAAATTCCTCCACTTCTACCTTAGTAGAACCTTCTGTGGGACCATAAGCACAAATAAGTCTCATTGTCCAGTTCCCCATTCTCATATTTGCCCACATTACTCTACTTGAGACTGACTACCATTCAAGAAGATTAGCCTCGTATTTTGTGTTGAATACTATGGCTACTCCTTCTTTTCCTTGATTGTCATTGCCTGAATATAACATTGCAGAAATTATTATAGCAAAATTTTCAAATGCTAGCATTGAAATTCATTATGATAAATATTTTTTTTTTTCATATAAGATTTATTAAAATAAATATGAACTTTTGTTTTCTTTCCTTGCAAAATACCATTATATGAATCATGATGCTTCATTTTTAGAAATGAGTTTTTCTGTTTTTATGTGCAACAAATGATGTTAAATTATTGCATTACTTATTTTCCGCTTGTGAGACTTTTAATGTAAAAAATGTACAGGGTGTCCCAAAATTCACGCAAGAAGTAATTTTGATAGAAAACACAGGTTTTTAATTAAAAATTGTAATTTCTTATTGATTCATAAAATATACAGTATAGGGTTATGCATGGAATAGCATATCAGGTAAATGGCCTCCATGGCTTTGCTGGCACATATGCACTCTTTTGTCGAAATTTTCCATGACCGTTTTGCATAAATGTGGCTGAATTTCATTGATACAGCGCTCAATTTCCTCCTTCAAGGCGTGGGTGATCGTGGGCTTGTTGGCATAAACCTTAGACTTCAAGAAACCCCAAAGAAAAAAGTCCAATGGCGTTAAGTCACAAGATCTGGGCGGCCAATTCTGATCACCAAAATGGGAAATTACATGACCAGGAAATGACTCGTGCAGTAATTGAATTGTTTCTCGGGCTGTATGGCATGTGGCACCGTCTTGTTGAAACCACATGCCGTCCACATCCATATCTTGCAATTTAGGCACAAAAAAACGGATTATCATGTCACGATAGCGAACACCATTAACTGTTATTGCCTTACCAGCCGCATTTTCGAAGAAGAATGGACCAATGATGCCTCCAGCCCAAAATCTGCACCAAACAGTGACACATTGTGGATGCATTTGTTTCTGAACAATCACTCGTGGATTTTCTGAACCCCAAATGCGACAATTTTGTCGATTAACGAAGCCATCAAGATGAAAATGAGCCTCATTGCTGAAGATGATTTTGTTCGAAAAATAAGCATCCACTTGTTGTTCCATAATCCATTCAACGAACTCTCTTCACTGTGTGTGGTCAGTAGGCTTCAGTTCTTGAGTCCATTGAACTTTGTAAGCATAAAGATGCAAATCTTTCGTGAGAATACGCTGTAGACAGCTTCTCGAAATGCCCAATTCATGACCATGGTGCCGAATTGATGTTCCAGGACTCTCAGCAACACTCTCACGAACTGCTTCGATGTTTTCTGTTGAACGACTTGTTGAAGGATGGCCAGAGTGTATAAGATCACTAATTGATCCAGTTTCCATGAATTTTTTAATTAATCTTTTCACAGTTGATGAAGTTAAATCACTATTCCGACCATATTTTGTACAAAAATTGCGAACTGTAGCTGCCAAACCTTCATTATTTTTAAAATATTACTCAACAATGAAAATGCGTTGTTCTTTCGTGTAGCGCTCCATTTTTAATATCCCTGAACTGTCAGCTGTCACGCTGTCTTTTTTTTTTCTCGTTGGCAACATTTTACCGCACAAATGGCACTAAATTTAAATCTTGTGTGAATTTTGGGACACCCTTTATATTCAATGATATATGTATGAAATGTAATGAAATATATATATTCAGCTGCCTTCTGCTTAAAATTGCAACAGATGTTTTTTTTTTGTTTTTTTTTGTTGAGGGCATATTCCTGTAATACTCAGTCAGTGCTTAATCACTATAGACTTGATGATAATAGATGAAACATATCCTATCCCCAACAGATACAAAATTTATGCTCCTTTTGAAGATTTCCAATTGCATCCCCCCCCCTCCCTCTCTGCTGTTGAATTAAATTATAAATAACTACTCTGTCCAATTTTTTGCTGGTTTGAAAGTTTTCACAGGTATTCAAAATCTATTACTTCATTTTACCATTTTAAAAAAAAGAAATAAGGCAATAATATTGTTGTATCTGTCGAAGGAGGTACTTCTAATTCTGGACTATTTCTTTCAGTCTACAATCAGTTGTTCAGCTGTCTGCTGAAATTATTCTTATTTTTTGAATACTGTGATAAAACAGTGTTTAATTAATAAATAAGGTACATATATTTCATACTAAAACTAATACTACATCTTCAGTGTTACAAACAGTTAGGAATGGAATACAAGTAACGAACGTTCGGTGGATCGCGACAACGATGTATTAAAATACATTGTTCTTGCGAGCTAGGAAATGAAAGAAATTAATAAATAATTAATATTTAAGATAAATAGTTTTTTTAATGATTATATAAAATAAAAGTCTCCCAGATCTTCGAGAGAGAGAGAGACAATCATTTCGATTTAAATTCGGTCGGTGTAAAATAGCTTCACAACTTTCTTTAAAGTGGCGTTCATATTTGAACCTGCATCTATAAAGGAGAATAGCTTTATCCCACTGGATATTATGGGTAGTGGTAATACTGTGTTGTATTAGACCAGACTTCTGAGGTTTGTTGTATTCAATATAATATTGATGTTCTTTAATTTTTTTTTTCACAGAACGGCCATTTTTTCCAAAATAAAAAACATCGCATTCACATGGTATTTGGTAAACGACAGTCAAAGATAGTTATTATAGTTATAGCTAAGCTTAAAATTATAGTAAAAATTAAACATGCAACAATATTGTTTATTATCGATAAAATGATACAGTTTGGTATAATTCAAAATTACTTAAAAATAAAATATCTTCTTCTTGTTTTGTTTCATGAAAAAATATTGTTTATCATCGATAAAATTATACAGTTTAGTATAATTCAAAATTACTTAAAAATAAAATCCATTCTTCTTGTTTTGTTTCCAGCGAAAAGGTCAATAACTTTTTTTTTTCTTGATGTTTATGTGACTGTTGAATAATTTTTTAGTCATCTACTTATTACAATAAGGTGACTGCTTCTTTGGACAGAGGAGAAGGATACACAGTAATATACTTAGATTTCGCTTTTGATAGATTACCATTACCACATTATAAGCTGATGGTCAAACTATAGCGGATGGGGTTGGATATTAGATTAGTGCATTGGATCAGAGGCTGGGTATCTAATAGGTATCAGGGAGTTGTGTATGGAGGAGCAATATCTTGGAAGAGGAAAGTCATCACCAGTGGTGTACTTCAGAGGTCTGTTTTAGGGCTATTACTGTTTAACTTGTATATCAATGATATTGGTGAATATTTGGATGGAGATATTGAGTTGTTTGCAGATGATGCAAAGTTGAGACGAACCATGAAGAGTAGAGAAGACTTGAATAAATTGAGTGATTGGGCATGGGAATGGGGATGTGAGTTCAATGTTGCAAAATGTAAGGTTTAAATTTGGAAAACAAAGATGGGATGGATATTTATGCTTGGTGAGGATATATTGTTGGAGGTGGAGGAAATAAGAGGTCTGGGGATGATAGTGGATAAGGATCTGAAATTTAGCGGACACAGCCAAAATTGTGAAGACAACACAAAGGCTTCTGGGAATGATGCAGAGGACACTGACTTGTAGAAGTAGGGAGATTCTTGTTCCATTGTATAAGGCTTTGATTAGGCCACACATGGACTACTGTGCACAGATTTAGCCACCTGGGTTTGGTTTTTCAGAAGGACGAAGAGATGTTGGAAAGGGTCCAGAGGCAACTGACTAAGGCAGTTTCTAACCTCTGGAATGGCGAGTATGAGAAAAGATTGAGATGATGCAATTGGCAGAGTCTGGTGGATAGGAGGAAGAGGGGGGAGATATGATACAGACCTACAAGTTAGTAAGGGGTTGTTATAGGATCAATGCTGAAGAGGTTCCAGAAAATAGTGGGAGATCAGGGGAGAATCAGAGGTCATCCCTGGAAACTGTATAAAGAGGGTGTGAATAGGGGAGTGAGAAGCAGATTTTTTTCATGCAGAGTCATGAATGATTGGAATGCCTTGCATGAGAGCGTGGTGTCTGCAGAGAATTTGAGTGTGTTTAAAGCACGGTATGATGAGCTGTGTGTATGATAAAAGGACCTTCCAGATGAGTCTTTGACTCTATTGGGTCTTGAGTAATAATAATAATAATTTTTATATCATAGGCAGGCTAAGGATTAGTTAACCTGATCCTTAATATGAATTCCCCAGAGAACTTTTTTCAAGTCACGTGTGGTCCCTACTGAATTTACAGAGGCCTCACACCAGTGATAAAAGTAGTTTACCACCTAGACTTTAAGCAACACCAAAGTCAAATGGATTGAAACCTACAGTAACTTGATCAGCCAAGTCAGCAACACGCTTTTATATAATCCACTGCTCTCTTGCTTCTGATATTTTTCATTTATTTCTATTTCTTTAGTTACTTCTTATGTGAACAAACCATTCAAGTATTTATATATATAGTAAATCAAACTAGTATCATCATACTTGCCTTCCGTCTCTAGTCAGAGCTAAAGAGTGATACTGTCCACATTCTACAGCTACAATGTTTTCTCTAGAAAATGACTCTATAAGAATTGGTCTACAGCACCTCTGAACACTTCCAACTCCTGCCTGTCCATAGCAAGATGACCCCCATCCAAATACCTGAAAAGTTATTTAAGACAATTTTTTATTATAATACTCAGAATGAAGGTAAACAGAGAAAGTCTTATTAATTTTTTTTTGTTTATTTATTTCTAATTTAAAGTTTTTAATTTTGTGAAATAAACCACTGCTGTTATCATTCATGTTATAATCAACAGAATAAGACAATAATTCACACTATCATTTTTAAGGATAAACAATATTCCTACAGAAAACTTAAAAGTAATATATACACTATTTAATTTGCAACATACATATGATGACACATGTATGCATGTATATATGAAAAGTATGAAAGAAAGAATGCTAGTGATAGCATACAAAAGTGAAAGTGTTAAAAGTATCTGTGTGTGAGTGCAGTTGAGAAAGGAGATTAAAAATATGAAGCATGGAATCAGATTGGTGATTATGAAGGATGCAAATGAATTTGGTGAAAGATAGCCATGAAAAAGAGATGAGTGATACAATATTGGTACTCTGCAGTCCTTTATAAGAAGTGCAGCGAATGAGAGGAACCACAAACATTGCTTTCTGAGAGAGAGAGAGAGAGTAGATGAGCATAATGATTGAAGCTATGAATATGAGATGTAACTGAGCAAAAGAGTTAGTGATGGTTGTAAACAAGATGATTTGAATGGCTATAAAGAAGAAAAAAAGCAGTGAAGATGGATATCAAAAGAAAGATAACAGTGTGGAAGGAAATGTGCTACCCAGATATGACAATGATGAATTAAGATGATGAGCAAAACTGCTGAACGATGTAGCAGCAGAATTGCTGAAATGAACTTAGATGGGGAAGCTGTTGTGAGAGAAGAGAGAATAAGTTCACTTGGGAAGCTGTTAGGAAAGAAGAGAATAAGTAGGGATAGATAGACCAGTGAGAGACCAGTAGAAGTAATGAGGGATGAGAATGACTAAGCAAGATGAACTAAATAAAATAAGTAGTAAAAAAACTGACAGGAAAATAAGTGTAAGTTCGTGGTAGACAGAGCTATACGGAATAAGAAGTGTGGACACCGGAAGCAGTGTGTGTGTGGACATGTACGCGTGCGCACGCACGCACACACACACACACACACACACACACACATTCCAATCATACAATACACTTAGCTATTTGTGATGTTCTCAGAAAAAGATAACTTTTGATAAAAATGAAGGCTATGAGAATGGCTCCAATGATCAGAAGATTCTCAGACAATGATGTGGAAGATGATTTAAATGAAATATCCAAAATTTTCATGATTTTGTTAAGTATGTTAAGACTGCAGTTACGAGAAATAGCCTTTTGCAACAAAAAAATAACAACTAAATTGGGAAGTGAGATGGAATTGGTTATGGATGTTAAAATACTGGAACTCGCTGCATGATATAGTTTACTGGAGGAGGGTGCTAGAGTCATGCGTGAATGTAGTGATAGATTTGAGCTGTGCTAAAAAAAGCATTTTTAATTAGTATATAGTGTGGCTTTTTATTGCAAATTGTGCTGCATTTTTTTCAGTTTGATATAAGTGTCCTTCAGTAGTGTTGCTGTTGTTGTTGGAATTTTTTGTTGTTTATATAATGTTTTGCTGCTTGTTTATTCTTACTGAAAGGGTGAGGTCACAGTTGGATGCATGTAAAATAGGATGCATTGATGGTTACTGAAGGAAAATCAGATTATGATAATCTGATTTTCTCTTTAAAGTCAAGGCTGTTTTTAATATAAGAACTAGTATGGCAGTGAAATCCTGAAGATGAGGAGAAAGATGTTTTGCAAAGTGGTAAGTGGTAGAGCAAATTCATTACTGGGTATAGTGGATAGCCAATTTTTGGAGTTTAGGGAGACCACAGAGATGAGGTGGATGGGCATGATGAATTCGTAACTTTTTAATGGTAGCAGCATCCCAAGATTTAAATTGTCCAATAATTTCTTTAATTATTGATTTGACTGTTTGTTGGCTCCTTGCTAATCACACTGCAGGTTGACATATCCCTCAATAAGATATTTATTTCATAATTATACCCAGTGGTAGTCACGACAACAGTGGCATTACCTTTCAGACTTTGCAGTGACAATACTGGTTCTGATGTAACAAGCAAAGAGCATGTACTACTGAGAAGGGTATATTTAAAGAAGGTAGTTTGGAGAAATTGCAAAAACATAATTTATTAGTTTCACCTGTGCATAATTCTCTGATTTCTAGGTAAAGGTATGTTGAGGATGAAAGGCAAAATCAGGACATTTAGACATAACATTTGTAATTGGTGTGTTTGTTAAATTTATAACTGAGCTGTCATGGATAGACTGAGGTAATGGTTGTATATTGTGGGAGTTTCTTCCTTCCAATATTACAAACTTAAATCAATCTATGTTTATGATGCAAATATGCTTATTTGGCCAAGGATAATGAAATACAAACAATTAATTCAAAATGGTCTCAACTAAGAATGTCCTTTAAAGCATTTTCAAGCTTAAGAAGCTGAGCATTATTTCAAATACATGAAACAAAGAAAACAGTTTCTTTGTTTCACATATTTGATTTATTAATAAAGCATTATTAGATTTTTGGTAAATCTTACTGTGCAGAATGTGATTTGATGGTCTCCTTAATTTTAACAAAATTAGGAATAATATCAGCAGTGTGACAATGCCTAAGAACACAAGTCTATTACTTAAATTAGCTTTCTTCAAATGCAATGCAATACTACAGAGGTAGGGGTGATTTGTGGAGTGAAAGGTTTGTTTAATATTAGTGCGATGTGCACTGAGTTGGTGGTCATCAAATGGAGAAGGTAGATGATATACAGAAAGAAGATGGGTGAGAGAACAAAGTGTCGTAGAAAATATGACACTATCCAGTCAGAAAGCTGGCAATCTGGTTGCAGATATCATGAGACAGACCAAATGATTGGCATAGACACAACAGATCCTCCGACTAAACCCAGTCAAAAGTCATGGAAATATCAAGAGTAACCACTTGAGATTTAACGAACTTTTCCATTGAATTGGAGTAGATATGGATAACATAAATAAGCAGATCCCCTATTGACTGACAATAAGAGAATCATGCTGGTGATCACTTATTAGTTGAGTACCTTCAAGGTAGTAGAAGTTGAGAGTTGATTCTCTACATTACTTTAGAGAGAACCGAGGCCAAATTAGGCAGTAGTTTGATGGTTAAAAATATGTCACCCTTTTTAGGAATGGACTAATTTCCAGGCTGAAGGATATATATCAATGAAATAAGAAAGCATAAAAAATATGACACAGAATGAGAGTCAACTTTAAACAACTATGAGCAGTTGAATTAGAGCAACTGGAGAAATGCTATCAGAACTAAAAGCCTTTTTTGTATCCAATGTGCATGGATAAGTGTGGACAAAATTTTTCTGATGTTTTTTCTCCAACAAAAGGTCAAACAAGACATAGAGTATTTGGAGTTGGGGGATAACCATGCAGGAAATGGAAGGAAAGTAAGAAGACAGAAGGCAGGCTTTTCCTGTAGGTGATGACAATATAAAACCATCTGAGTGTACAAGATTCAGATGGTTTTATAATCATCTGGTAAGATCAATGTTGGAAAGAAGATGAATGGCCACTATTTGGATAGGAAGCAAGTTTTCTGTCAGCACTTTCAAAATCTATCTCAGATGAGTTAGTTTTTATGCAGCTATTCCAGGCATGGTATTAGCAAGTAAAGGAAGATGCAGTTTTGGATGACAGTTACAATATGCCAAATTCTTCACTTATACCTTGGCATATTTACTTGGAGAGTGGTGAATGAGTGGAATGGGCTGCCAGAGTCTGTTGTGGATGCCATGACTGTGAATGAGTTCAAGGCGAAGTATGATAGATACTGTGTGAATGTTGAATAGTTGTTCTTGACATGATATTAGGGCCTCCCTCGATGAGTCTGAGGACTCCTTGGAGTTGCCCGTAATAATAATAATAATAACTTTCGAAGAATCAAGACTAAGACAGGGGAAGAGAATTTAAGGTGAAATGAAGAACATGTTTCTATACTAATAAGAAGTATTTTGGTGGCATGTTCAGTACAGTTCTTCAGTTCAGTTCAGTACTTCTGAAATATTTATATCAGAAGGCTGAAAACAATACTCCAAACAAGGGAACGAGGCATAACATCTTAGAATGTTCACCCAACTTGGCACTCTTATGCAACACATAGGTGAGAATGCCATGCAACACATAGGTGAGAGTGATTGTGTGCATAGTGTTCCATGAGGAACAGATCATCACTAGGTTGTAGTATGAATTACTTACCTAGTTTGAATGAACAGAGGAAAACTCAAGTAAAAACTTTATTCATTTAGAATTTTCGCCTAAGTATCATAGGCATCATCAGTACAAGATCACAGAATGGCAATTAAACAATAATAGACAATTCTAAAAAAGCACCACCTATGTGGCAATTGTAAGATAACTAAAAGAGGTCAATAATTTCCTTAAAATAATTATATAAATAATAAATATATGCATAGATAAAATAAAGTTAGGAAAGATTAGCAGATTTAAAAAGTACTATCTCCCACAAAGAGGATAGATGTAGACCATCAGATCTGTTTAAGTTAGGAACAATGAAGTAAAGTTTCACATGTTTCTTTATAAAGAAACGTGTGAAATTATGAGGAAACAGCTTTTATGAAGGACTCTTTTGTCTTGTTCCAATGAACACTACGTTTATTGTCGATGGCATGCTCTACAAATCGAGACTGTTCAGGCTCATGGTATTTAATATAAGATGTGATCTTCTAGATGAATAAAAGCAGATCTTCCTATTTGTCCAAAATAAGATTACCTACAAGAGCCAAAATAAGATTACCTACAAGAGCCAAAATAAGATTACCTCTCAGTTATCCAGGCATCTGGTAGATGCCTGGATAACTGAGAGAGTTCCCACTGATGAGACCTCAATAAAGTTCGAAATGGTTTGGGTAGTGCCCCTTCTCATAATGCACAGATTATACATGTTCATAAGGATATGTGCTTTGTATTAATGGATACTAAGGCAACTGATGTGAAGATTGGAGGTAGAATAAGTTTAGTGATTGAGGCATTAGATATGAAAAGTAAGTAAGCAAAAGAGTTGGTATTTGTAATAGGGACAAATGACTTGACTGCGAACAAAGAACATGTCAGATTGGATATCAGGAGGTTGTTGAGATGGATAAAAGATAATGGAGTGATAGGAAAGGTAGTAAGTGTGTTGCCCAGGTATAACAGTGGTGAGATGATGTGGAGAGCAAGGATTATGAATGATATGTTAGCAGAAATGTGTGAGGAGAAAGGAGTGCAGTTTGTTAATGTGTGGAATGAGTTTGGAGGAAGAATTGAACTGTATAAGAGTGATGGACTGCATTTGAATGGTTTTTGGTGTGTCCCTTGGAGAGACTGCTGCTAGAAGGTAGAGAAGTGAGTGCAGAGAATGAATCTGATCAAGTGGGATGTGATGTGGAAGAACAGGAGAGTAAGACAGGAGATACTGAAGAGGTGGTTACAAATGAAGAAGTGAGTGGCACAAGTATAGAAAATGAGAGAACAGGTATGCAAGACAAGGAAACAGGGAGGTTCAGAATGGACAAAAGAACACAGTGTGAGAAAGGATGATGCCCCAACAGGATGTGAATGCATGTGTAGATAAAAAAGGGAGGGAGATGACCTGGGATCAAGGGAAAAACAGTTGGATTTGAAGAAGTTCTAAGATGAATAAGAAGAAAAAGAAATGGCTTGAGTTAAGTATGGAGAAGTCACATCAAATAAGTGGTATCAGTGGAACTAGCTATAGATCCATGAATGAGCTGCTATGTTTGTATACAAATGCTGGAAGTGTAAGAAACATGGAAAATTAAATGGTTGCATTAATTGAGTCTATTCACCCAAGAATTGTTGGAATAAGTGAGACATGTTTGGATGAGAATGACATCCTGACAGGAATAGAGATAGAAGGTATGATGTGTTTTGTGAAGATAGAAAGACAAAAAGGGAGGGGGGAAATGCTATTGATGATAGAAAAGTGTTATGTCTATACAAAGTAGAGATGCAAGAGCAAAATACTGCCAGTGGTTCTGAGGCAGTATGGTGTGAGATAGAGGTGAATACAATGAAATATTTAGTTGGATGTTGTTATAGACCTGGTAATGTGGATGGTGGTGATAGTGAAATGTATAGTCAAATAAGCCAAGCAAATAAGAAAAGGGTGATCATTATGGGTGATTTTAATTATGGCAAATATAGACTGGAATGAAGAGATAGCAACTGGAAGTAAAGAAAATTAGTTTCTTGAGTTTTTGAGGGACAACTACCTCAGACAGTATGTAACAAAGGGCACACAAAGATTGGGGGTCTTGGATTTGATCATCTCATCAGAGGATGTAATTATAAATGAGGTGTCAAATCCAGTTGATGAGAATGACAATGAAGTGATTACCTGGGAGGTTGCTAGCAGTGTGAGGACCTCTGTGAGAAAAGGTGTATATGTGGAACTACAAGGTTGGTGATTATGAGGAGCTCAGGAGACAGCTTGCAGATGCAGCGCATGGAATAAGGAGTTAGCTGGGAAATATATCAGTGCAGCTTGGGAGATATTCAAGAACTATCTATTAGAAGAAATGTCTGAATGTATTCCAAGGATCAGAAGGTTAATAAGGTAGGTGTGAAATGGATGAATGAAGAGATTAAGCATGTGACAGAGAAGAAAACGGCATTATGGAGGCAGCATAAGAGATATTCAAGAACTATCTAGTAGAAGCAATGTCTGAATGTATTCCAAGGATCAGAAGGTTAAATAAGGTAGGTGTGAAATGGATGAATGAAGAGATTAAGCATGTGACACAGAAGAAAAAGGCATCATGGAGGCAGCATAAGAGAAGTGGTAATAATCAACTCCATGAAGATTACAAAGAACAGGCAAGGAGGGTGACTTGGTTGGTAAGGGTTGCAAAAGTGATGTATAAGCAGCAGTTAGCTAATGAAGCCAAAAAGAATCCTAGGGAGTTCTTTTGATATATAGCCATAAAAAAAAAAAAAAAAAAAGAAAAGAAAAAAAGATTATGGAAGGATGACACTGATTGGAGAAAATGGTATAAGAACAACTGCTGCAGAAGAAAGAGTGGAGATAATTAATGAGAAGTTCATAAAGGTCTTTCATTCTTGTAAATATAACATCATGGAGAGATTGACTATAAGTGAGCAAGAGATATATGGGGAATTGAGCAAATTTGACGTTTATACTGTGGGACTTGATAATTTATCACCATGTATTCTGAAGGAATGTGCCAGGGAGTTGGCATCTCCCTTGACATATATTTTTAATATGAGTCTTGCACTAGGTCGAGTTCCAAAGGAATGGAAGGAGGGCAAGATTGTACTGCTTCATAAGGGAGGTGATAGAACTTAAGCATCAAACTAGAGGCCTATCTGTGTGTTAGGTGTTATGGTTAAGTTGTTAGAGAAGCTTGTGAGAACTAGGATCCAGAATTGGGTTGACAACAATGGTATTATCTTTGATGGACAGCACGGATTTGCTAAAGGGAGGTCATGTTTTAGTAATCTACTTACTTATTACAATAAAGTGACTGCTTCATTGGACAGAAGAGAGGACCACATTATAAGCTGATGGTCAAACTAGAGCAGATGGGGTTGGATATTTGATTAGTGCATTGGATCAGAGGCTGGCCATCTAATAGGTATCAGGGAGTTGTATATGGGGGAGCAATATCTCGGAAGAGGAAAGTCACCGGTGGTGTGCCTCAGGGGTCTGTTTTAGGGTCATGGCTGTTTAACCTGTATATTAATGATATTGGTGAAGATTTGAATGGCGATATTCAATTGTTTGCAGCTGATGCAAAGTTGGGATGAACTACAAAGAGCAGAGAAGATGTTGTGGCCTTACAAGAAGACTTGAATAGATCAAGTGAATGGGCACAAGAATGGGGATGTGAGTTCAATGTTGCAAAATGTAAGATTTTAAAATTTGGGAAACAAAGATGGGATGTAGAATTTATGCTTGGTGAGAATATATTGTTGGAGGGGGAGGAATAAGAGATCTTGGGGTAATAGTGGATAAGGAGCTGCAATTTAGGGGACACATTGCCAAAACTTTGATGACAACACAAAGAATTCTGGGAATGATGAGGAGGACACTGACTTATAGAAGTAAGGAGATTCTTGTTCCATTGTATAAGGCTCTGATTAGGCCACACATGGACTACTGTGCACAGATTTGGTCACCTGGGTTTGGTTTTTTAAAAGGATGAAGAGATGTTGGAAAGGAACCAGAGGAGACTGACTAAGATAGTTTCTGATCTCTAGAATGTCAAATATGAGAAAAGATTGAAAAGATGCAATTTACAGAGTCTAGTGGATCAATGTTGAAGAGGTTTTACAGAAAATGGTAGGAGATCAGGGGAGAACTGGAAGACATCCCTGGAAGCTGTATAAGGAAGGTGTGAGCAGGGGAGTGAGAAGCAGGTTTTCTGCATGCAGAGTTGTCAATAATTGGTATCCTTGCCTGAGAAGGTGGTGTCTGTGGAGAATATGAGTGTGTTTAAGGTGCAGTATGATGAGCTGTGTGTATGACAAAAAGCCCTCCTATATGTGTCTTTGACTCTATGGGGTTTTAAGATAATAATAATCATAAAAGCCATCAGCTTCTATATAGAAGTAGCCCAGTCATGAAGTGACTTCACATGCAGACTTTGTTTACTTACACTTGGATAAAGGATGAAACTAAGAATATAATTTCTTGGCATCTTTAATTTAAAGTAAAGCCAACTGGTGCTGCGAATGTTAAAAGCCCCAAGGAAGATGACCTCACTATTAAAAGTTGAAATGAAGAAAATCAATGGTTGGTGGTATAAGGAAAGTGACAGAGATAGAAAATAAATTTGAATGAATGGGGTGGAGAGATTTTCAGGCAAAGGAGATTCTAAGTTGGATATTCTTGGACATGGTATATCAGAGCATGCACATATGCCACTTTGAGATGAAATAAGGCAAAGAATGTTTGAAGAAGATGCAAACTGAATAAAAAAAAACCTTAGTATACAAAAACAGCATATAAACATGCTGTCCCAAAAAACACTATAAGCAGTGTTTTTTGGGACAGCATGCAAGGGTACAGTTATGGTATATGGCACCTTTATTAATAATGATGTGTGATATATGGATGTGGTACTTATTCAATAATATTCAGTAATTATCTAAACATTTACCTGGTATGCAAATAATTGTAGTTATTTAATGAAATTTATATGTTTCACTGCATCTGTTGTTATGATAAGTGTTATATACTTAATCTGCTTTTTATTTCAAAAACATTATCAAACTATGACAAAGCAAAAATATCAGTACATTTTTTTTTTAGTTTTCTTTTCATATCCTTTTAATTTTCAATTCTTTCTGCTAGCAAAGAATGATTACTTGCAGCTACTTTTTACAAAAAACAATAGCAACATATCTTGGCACAACATCTGCTTTATACTACAAAATAGCCATCTCCAGGAGTGGACACTTAATGAGTCTGTTGCTGGTGGTGAATGGTCTACAGTATGGGTGCAAGTGACCAACTACCATGCCATTTCTTGTATTAATTCAAGTGAAAAAACATGACTGACTACAGTATTACTCTCTCATATTTTTAAAATATTAAAAATATTTTAATAATAATAATAATAATAATAATAGTAAAAACTAAGGATCTTACCCCACAATCAGAAATTGCTAAAGTGTGTAGAGCTCCACATGATACAGAGGTTACCTTGACTTGTAAATTAAGGAGCAAATCCACCGGAGAGGGAGTTAAATACTCAAGAGTAATATCTCCATGTCCTAATCTTAGAGAGAAAAATATATAATTACTAATTTACTAATCAATAATTTAATTATTGCCCAGATTTAACAATTTCAGGAACTGAACAAAAGAAAGAAAGAAAGAAAGAAAAATAAACTAATCAAAAGATATCTTTAAAAAAAATTCTTTAGCAAGACTTTCTCTGCATATACAGGGTGTTCGGGATAAATTTGACAGTTTCGTAAGGAAAAAGAAAATCTTCTTTGTATCTATTAAATTTAATGAATTGACAAAAAAACATTACAGGCAGAGTTAATTACAATACTATCAACAAGATTTACTCAAAATAACCACCATTAGCATCGATCACAGCTTCAATTCTGCTTCGGAACCTCGAACAAGCTGATGCTACAGTCTCCCTGGGAAGGGCCGCAAAAACTGTTTTAATTTTATCCATTAACTGGGCTTTTGTATTACTGGAAGTGCGATTGGTGTCTTTTTCAACTGCGCCCCATACAAAATAATCCATGGGGTTAAGGTCTGGGGAGTTTGGAGGCCAAACATTTGGACTGGTGAAGTCGTAGAAATTTTCAGACAACCATTTTTGACTTTTCCCAGAGGTGTGGCAAGGGGCCGAATCCTGCTGCCATACATACGGCCTACCATTGGCTACCCTTGTTATCCAGGGCTTGACTACAGTTAGCAACTCCACGAACAAAGCCCGAATTCCAATGCCAGGGTTCTTCAACACCTGTTCCTGCAGATTTGCGAGGAATTCTGCTGTACGAACGCAATCAGATCGTCTGCTAGGGATCTTTCTTCTTGCTACATCCTCGTAGTCACCATTGCAAGTCTCCAGTTCATGCCTGATTGTTTTTACTGTATTCAGGGAGCATTGGGAAGCAGTCGTAATATCCTTATTTTGATGGCGGGCACGAATCATCATGATACAAGTTATTCTCTTCCATGATTCAGGTGGGTTCCAGCTATCCATCCTTTCTGACATCTTGTATATGAATGAAGAAGGGTCCAAACTTTTAAATGAAGAGAAGCGTGTGTTAATACATGTAACTTACGGAAAAATATAATTAATTATAAATATGTCAAATTTATCCCGAACACCCTGTATGTATTTTTCTGGTTTTACTATAGAATAGGGTCGAAATAACTGTCAGATGTTAATATTTAATGTTGTTTTAATTTTAATAAAAATAGAAAAAATGCTTCACAATTTCTTTCCATTAAGCACATTGGTATTATTAAGAGACAGACTAATGTCATAGCAAGTAGTCCTTGCAACAGCCTCAACTCATGCATTGTGGAATCCATTATATTTCAAAATAATTCCACAGGGCTGCTGGCCATGCAGGTAACAGCAAATTTTATGCCTTAGAATGAATTGCAGTAGTCCATTTTACCTCACTCCAAAGATGTGCATTAGTGACTAAGCAGACAAATGTAATATGGTAGGCTCACTCTTCATGCTCCTGAACCATTCACAAATGATCTATGCCTTGTGACAAACTGCATTATTTTGTTGGAACACCAATCACACAACAAATATTCAGTTTAGGCATTCTTTATGCACAATAAGTATTTAACATTACAGATGATAATACATTACCTGAGAATTAACCACGAGAATGTAAATAATTAGATACTTATCAGACCTGCATAGTGATGTGTGGCTTACTTATCTCAACAGAGTTATAAATGATGGTTACTTCATCTACAAGTATGCTAAGTGTGTAAGATTCTGTGCAAGTGTATGCTTGTTAAACTAGGTTATCCTACTGCAGGAATTCAAATGATGTGTCAAGAACAGCCGTAACCTCTGGAGTGTTTCTACATTTTAAGGCAGCGATAAATTGTATACCCATACTCAACTAACTGTGAACTGTGAAAAGGTTATTTAACAAGTAAATATGTTCTGCAACTGCTAACAAAATAAATGTTTTTGACATTATCAAGCAGTTTGGTATTAGACTTGAATAAGGAAGTGATATCATAAGTAAGTCACTTGAATTTTTATATTTAACACTGAGAATATCTCATATTTTTGCAATCAACAGATAGCCAGAATATTAAGTGTGATCCAAAGTCAGTGGGATACTGATCAAGGTAAATAACCAGTGGAATTTGGATTATATATATATATATATCTCACAGAAGCTCATTATAAAATGGAGCACATGGATATGAAGCTAGTAACAAGACTAAGGCAATGGTTGATGAACAGACGTATTACTGCACAGGAACCTCCATGAAGTCTGAAGACTCACTGCAGAAGATCAACTTTTCCCACAATAGACTGTACCTCTCATACTCATAAAAGACAGTCCCAACCCATTCAGCACATTCATCACTGTGGGGGGGGGATCTAATCTTCACACATTTGTTCCCATTGTTATTCAATTTCCAGGGATGACCCTTGTTCCACTCCTCTAGCCGAATGCTGAGAGGCAGAACTTATCAACACTCCTATAAAACCTTTTAGTAACTAAAATGTTTCTATTATATTCAATTTTTTCTGCCTATCAACCAACTTATGCAAACCATAAATCCTCAGTCTAATGTGAGAAGATGCATTCTAAACTCATACACAGTAGTGCACTCAGGATTTAATCTTGGGGGGGGGGGTCAAGTTGAGTAGATGATTTCAGAGTACACACTGCATACAACCTGTGACTGAGCATCTGCAGTGATCACCAATACATGATATCCGTGGCTCAGGCAAAAGAAGCAGCACTTTGGTCCACCTGAGCACTACTTCATTCACATTGCATTCACAGCAGCCGTGATTTCCGAGAGCTATAGGATATTCCCATATTATGTGACTGCCAATTCATAGGTAGCAGAGAAATAGAAGACATGATACAGCATAAATAAAAAAATGAATTTTAATTAGGAAAAGATTTTTGTAAAATTTTCTAGTGTTTTTTTTCCTTGTTCTTTTGGAGGGGGCCAGGGTCCCTTGCCCACCACCTGGGTGTGCCACTGCTCATACATACACCACTTACTATTTAATTACTTGCCTCTGGATCCCCTCCATCAACAAGAAACCCAGATGAGCAGATCTACAGATAGATGTGTCCTTATCAAAGCATTATAAGAAAGGAATAATAATTTCCTTATCTTTGCTTGTTAGTATTTTTTTCAATAACCCTATGAGCTACTTTGGCACATTGCAATATATGCTATCTCAACTTCAACTATTACCAACATAGCTTGATCAATTTTCTGGAGTAAATTCCACCATGTAGTACATAAATTGTATTTTTTTCATAACAAAATGTATATACATTTTCCAGATTAAAGTGGCACCAATTATCTTTTGCTCACAGTTTCATCCTATTTAAATTATACTGTAATATCTTTATACTACCTTGATAAACTATTGCACTACTAAATGTTGCAAGCAAACAACTGAATATTTTTCCTTCAATGTTTCAGCTGTATGATAGTGATGGAAGAACAAGAGGTCATCCCTGGAAATTAAAGAAGAGTGTGGTTAACAAGGGTGTGAGAACAAGGTTTTTTGCCTGGAGGGTGGTGAATGAGTGGAATTCATTGCCTGACTTAGTATACTGATAATCACTTTTTTTTTTCTCTACAGCACACTCATATCCATCCCCATTTGTTCAATTTAGGTAAGAGTATTCCATGTGGTTTCATGCCAAATGTCTTTGCAAAATCTCTGATGCTTTTGCAACAGAGATTTTGCTCTGGTGCAAAAGCAGTTATCGAGTAGTCATTACCTTTATCCAACTCAAGTGTCACTCTATCATGAAAACTGAATAAATTACTAAAAAGGAATGACTTATCTTTCACAAAGATGTGTTCCCATATAGCATCATATTCTTATTCATCCATTCCTGAATTCTGTCTTTGACAACATATCCAATGAATACCTTTGTAACCATTCCAGAAATACTGATCAGCCTATAATTTGCTATATTAGTCTAGAAGGCCTTCGTATAACAGAACTATTTTGTCTTCCACATCTTTCTCTTGGGACCTTATCAATTTAAGTTAAATAGTAGTGGTTAAATAGTAAAAGTTAAAAAATAATGGTGTAATCGTTTTATGAACAGACAAAATCTGGTAATACGACAAAAGATGAAAATTGCTCAAAAACTACCAGCAGATCTTGACTACAAACTTACCAGTTTCCATAAATTTATTATTCAGTCGAGACAAGAACATAATTTCTATTGTCAAATATTGGAAATATGGATGAAACTCCTATGAGCTTTGATATGATAAGCAATAAAACAGCGGAGTCTAAAGGTAGTAAGAGTGTGCTAGTTCGAAGCACAGGTCATGAAAAAACAAGGTTTACAGTTGTGTTTTCATGTTTGGCTGATGGAACCAAGTTAAAACCAATGATCATCTTTAAACGTAAAACTAAACCTAAGATAAAATTTCCTTCAGGTGTTCTTGTACATTTTCACGAAAAAGGATGGATGGAAAAATAGTGTGAAATTATGAATAAATAATGTGTGGAACACACGACCAGGCGATATAATGAAGAAACACAGTTTATTAGTGTGGGATATGTTTCATAGTCTTTTAACCGAGAATGCTAAAATCCTAGAAAAAATAACACAAAAATTGCTGTTATACCAGGTGGTTTAACTTCTATATAGAAACCACTAGATGTCTGCTTGAACAAACCATTTAAAGATCGCATGCGAGAAGAGTGAAATAATTGGATGTTGACTGATGAAAAATCGTTTACAAACGGTGGATCTATGCACGCAGCATCACTTGATATGTTGTGCAATTTTGTGATCAAAGCATGGAATAAAGTAAAAGTAGAGACTATAATAAAATCATTTAAAAAGTGTGGTATGGAAGATGATCTGTTGTGGGACACTGATGACGATGAAAACAAAATCAATTCACTGGATTCGAAATGGGATCCATATGACAATCATTTAAACAATGAACATGAAAATTGAGGATAATAATTATTATTTGTTCTTTAAGACTTACATCTATTGTAATATTTTGAATAAATTTATGTAACAAAAAATTAATCGATTTGTTTATAAACACTGCCTATTTTCTTATATAACAGTGTATTGTAACTACCTAAATGTTCATCAAAAAAATTAAGCTTCCCTTTTTATACTCACCGTATAAGACAACCCATGGTTTCGAGGGGTTTTCTGTAGTGAGAGTCGTCTTATACGCCAACATATATATATATATATATTGAGCCATTGGTTCGAGGATACATTGTGGCTGGTCAGAGAATTTAGTGCTCTTGTAAAATTGGTGAATTTTGTCTGTTTTATTGTGTTTTTCCCTTAGAAAATTAGTGTAGATTTAGTGTTTTAGAACATATCTTTATTCAGATATTTCAATAATAAGTTTAAAATGGCACCAAAAACACACATGAAACGTAATGCTAAAAAGAGCAGTGCAGCCAAGAAGAAGGAGGCTAGCTCCGTTAACAAGGTTATTGGAGACATGGAGGAGATTATTGAAAATGAATTAAACTTCAAATTAGCAAAATTAAAGCAGATCAGTAAGTCACGAAGTAACGAAAATTAAGTAAGTGACATTGTTTGTAAAAAGGAGGATGTTATTTGGTATGCTGACACTATAATAAAACATGCTATTGATGAATGAGTTATAATTTCGAGTTTTCCAGGAGCAAAAATTAAGAATATAAAGGAAGCAATTCAAAAACAGAAAAGAAAAGTATACGAGTCGTAATTGTAGTAGGTATTAATGACTTAACTAGCGATAAGTTCAGTATGAGAGAGACATGAAACGGTTGTTGGAAGAGGTTAGCGTGAAGAGTGAGAAAGTGAAAATCATCAGTATATTACCTTGATATGATAAAAATGAATTAAAAGAAGTGCTATGATGCCAAATGATTTGATGCGTAGGCTGTGTAGAAGGAATGGGTGCGAGTTTTTGGATGTGTGGGATGAGTCTGAGGGAAGAATGGATTTGTATAAGAGGGACAGCCTACACCTGAATGCACTTAGTATCAGGAGTCTTGAAAAACTAATAACTGGTATGAAACCTAACATAGAGAATCAGGGAAATTAATTTATAAAGGGAGCAATGGTGAGAATGTAGGTGTAAGAGCGACAATGCTATATTGTCGCTCTTACACCTACTGTGAATGAGGGCGTAGTGAGCCAAGTGCTGTGGACGTACCTAAGAAGAGCTCCTGATTCAGATAAGTTATTCTAGGAATAATTAATGATACATGCGTAATTGTTTGAGTAAGAGCAGCTGTAAACGTTGTGCGCTACCAGTATTATTATTAGTGTGGGGGATTTTTCTTGCCTAAACTTAATTACGAAATCGTTATTATTAATACTAAGACCTAGTAACCTGCAGGGAAAAAAAAAATGGTGGTGGCATTGTCATGCCATGATTTTAATTTAGATTTCAGTCGTTTCGTTAAGTGTGAGGTCTGTTATATGTATTCCTTCGATTACATAAATGATTTGTGGATGTTTAGCGCGGATGAAAGAAGGGTGTGTGCGAAATGTGACCTGAATGAGGAACTGATGAATGCAAATATGAAATTGATGATAGAAAGTGTTAGTAACGATTGTACGAAGTAGGATCCAACAAAATCCTGTCGACTGCACCATTTTGTTGGATCCTACTTCGTCTCAATCTATACTTTCGATCCGACATTTAGTTATTACGATGTTCTTAACCTAAAAATAGTTGCTAGTTGATTTCTAATGCAAATATAGAGAAAATTTACATTTATAGACTGCGCCACTCTATATCTGAATTAGTTCAAGAATTGAAGATAAATCAACCCTCAACTATTTCTCCTTAGTATATATACTGGCCAAGAATATTTATATTACTTAATTTACCCACTCTGGTTCGAATATTTTATGAATGGTGCAGTAAAAGAGATTCAAGCAAAATACAACTTTTTTAACAAAAACAAACATTTAATTTTAAAATCACAAATTATACACTTAAGATCAAAATACTAATTAAGTTATTATAAACACTTCAGCCTTTCTGATAATACTGTCATACAAACTCAGACAATGATAAATCTGTTATCTCTAATACAGTCTTCTCACAGTTCCTTAAGTTCCAAATACAATAAAATTGCAGTAACACCACTTTACAAGCAAACAGTTTTAAATTTACACTTCATCTAATCTCCGCAAAAATGTTACTGTTAACATAATGAAATTCTAGGATGAAACACACTCACATCTCTGCATAGGAATATTAATGGTTGGAATAATCTTACCGACAATCTTCTTTTTTCATCAACTTACACACAAACACCTTTTTATAATGTAAACACTTTAAACAGTATACGGCACTCATTAAATAAATCTTCTAAGCAATAACTGAATTAATCGTCAGTTACTATACACAAAAACAAATGTTCTTGCATGGAATACTACTGATCACTTATGAATTAAGGCAATACACAATAATTCCTTAACTTGAGGTTTTATATGCACAGCTGTTCATTCTTCCTGCATTCATTTAATTCTTTAGGCAATATATTTCTAAGCACAGCTAACGGTAAACTTCAACTTTTACAGCTTCTACTATTCGCTAATAACTCTGTACTTTGCTTCAAGGTTCTGTATGTCCTTGAAAAGTCGGCCCTGAAATTGAATCTCAACTCAAATATCGCTAGTCTATTTAGTAGTCACTCAGCTGTCTTCCATAGCTATAATTGTTATTCTACAACTTATTAGCTAACTGCCTCTCGACTAGTAGACTTTATTTAGCTGCTTGAGTGACTTGCCGACTCGCTACTATCGCACTGTGATTCCCAAATGCCGAATGCTCCGATTCCAACCTAATGCCAATCCTCTCCTTTCTCTCTCTCTCTCTCATCTCTATTTTCAGCATTCTTCTTTTTTATATATCCGTTCTTCCCGCCTAAATTGTTCTCGTGATTTCTTTAACTAAAACTGTTTTCAATAAGCTTTCAACATTCTCCTCACGTGGTGTTCCAAACTCGTGCAAGCTATCTAACATACGTTTCCATGACAACAAAACAAAATATAATAAAATTGAGCTACTGCGTAACGTTAAACTTCTACCAACAGGAATAAATAGAGAATATTTACATTTGAATTAATGCACAGTTAAATTATAAAATACAAGTTCTTATAATATTAATATAGTAATAAATAAAACAGCTTAATAATATTTAATACAGAATTTTCCTTATTAATACATATATCTTTGAATAAATAATTAAATATTACACAAAATTAAGGTAGTTATATGAATATTAAATTGTAAAATAAGTTGTTTACATTATATAATATTTACAAGTCTAGCCTTTGTGATGGATGATCATGTTGGATTCTGAAGCAAATAATAATTACTCCAATCTCAATATATTCAGAATCCAACAGTATGGTGTGAGATAGAGGTGAATAGAATCAAATACTTGGTGGGATGTTGTTATAGACCTGGTAATGTGGATGGTGGTGATAGTGAAATGTATAGTCAAATAAGAAAAGGGTGATCATTATGGGTGATTTTAATTATGGCAATATAGACTGGAATGAAAAGATAGCAACTGGAAGTAAAGAAAATGAGTTTCTCGAGTTTTTGAGGGATAACTACCTCAGACAGTATGTAACAGAGAGCACACGAGGATTAAGGGTCTTGGATTTGGTCATCTCATCGGAGGATGTAATTATCAATGAGGTGTCAAATCATCCACCAGTTGATGAAAGTGACCATGAGGTGATTACCTGGGTGGTTGCCAGCAGTGCAAGGACCTCTGTGAAAAAAAGGGTATATGTGGAACTACAAGGGGAGGATGATTATGAAGAGCTTAGGAGAGAGCTTGCAGAGGCGTTTAGGGAGTTGAGTAAACTAGATGTAAATAAGGCTGTGAGACTTGATAATATATCACTGCATATTCTGAAGGAAAGTGCCAGAGAGTTGACACCTGCCTTGACATATTTTTTTAATACGAGTCTTGCACTTGGTCAAGTTCCTAAGGAGTGGAAGGAGGACAAGATTGTGCCACTTCATAAAGGAGGTGATCGAACTCAAGCATCAAACTATAGGCCTATCTGTGTGTCAGGTTTTGTGGTTAAGTTGTTGGAAAAGCTTGCGAGAACTAGGATCTAGAGTTGGGTTGACAACAATGGTATAATCTTTGATGGACAGCATGGATTTGCTAAAGGGAGGTCATGTTTTAGTAATCTACTTACTTATTACAATAAAGTGACTGCTTCCTTGGACAGAGGAGAAAGATACATAGTAATATACTTGGATTTCACAAAGGCTTTTGATAGAGTACCTCATGATAAGTTGACAGTCAAACTAGAGCAGATGGGGTTGGATATTAGATTAGTGCATTGGATTGGAGACTGGCTATCTGATAGGTATCAACAAGTTGTGTATGGGGGTGCGATATCCAGGAAAAGGAAAGTCACTAGTGGAGTGCCTCAGGGGTCTGTTTTAGGGCCATTACTATTTAACTTGTATATTAATGATATTGGCGAAGATTTGGATGGAGATATTCAGTTGTTTGCAGATGATGCAAAGTTGGGCCAAACCATAAAGAGTAGTGAAGATGTTGTGGCCTTGCAAGACGACTTGAATAAACTGAGTGATTGGGCAAGCAAATGGGGATGTAAGTTCAATGTTGCAAAATGTAAGGTTTTAAAATTTGGAAAACAAAGATGGGATGCAGAATTTATGCTTGGTGAGAATATATTGTTGGAGGTAGAGGAAATAAGAGATCTGGGGGTGGTAGTGGATAAGGATCTAAAATTTAGGGGGACACATCGCCAAAATTGTGAAGACTTCTGGGAATGATGCGGAGTACACTGACGTGTAGAAGTAGGGAGATTCTTGTTCCATTGTATAAGGCTTTGATTAGGTCACACATGGACTATTGTGCCCAGATTTGGTCACTAGGTTTTCAGAAGGATGAAGAAATGTTGGAAAGGGTCCAAAAGCGACTGACTAAGGTAGTTTCTGACCTCTGGAATGTTGAGTATGAGAAAGATTGAGGAGATGTAATTTGCAGAGTCTGGTGGAGAGAAGGAAGAGGGGAGATATGATACAGACCTACAAGTTGGTAAGGGGTTGTTATAAGATCAATGGTGGAGAAGTTCTACAGAGAATAGTGGGAGATCAGGGGAGAAAAAGAGGTCATCCCTGGAAACTGAATAAAGAGGGTGTGAGAGGCAGGTTTTTTTTGTGCAGGGTTGTGAATGATTGGAATGCCTTGCCTGAGAGTGTGGTGTCTGCAAGGAGTTTGAGTGTGTTAAGACATGGTATGATGAGATGTGTGTGATAAAAGGACCGCCCAGATGAATCTTTGACTCCATGAGGTGTTGAGAAATAATAATAAATAATAATAATAATAATGGTATGATGAGATGTGTGTGATAAAAGGACCTCCCAGATGAATCTTTGACTCCATGAGGTCTTGGGAAATAATAATAAATAATAATAATAATAATAATATAACTGCGTTAATGATGGGAATGGGCTTTGTCATGGAAATGTTGACAAGGAGAGAATGATTATTTCGACTTTGTGTTCATCCACTTCGGACTCATCAAACATGTGCAAAGATGTCTACATGTATAAGGCACTAGAAAAGAATAGAGATCTGCAAGTTGTCCAACTGTGTCATGGAGACTGCAGACAAGAGTATACAATGGAAAATGCAGGTAGATTATTATGTCTCTGTGTGTGTGTATTATTATGTCTATGATAGGAGTATCAGAAACAAAGGGGTATAGTTTGTTGCCTCGGTTAATATGTTGGGACCTCAGATTATAGGCATTAGTAGTAAGACCTTGCTATCAGAATCAAACATACTAACTGGTATCGAGTGTAAAAGGTAATTTTTTGAAAGGATACAGAGGGTGGTAGAAGAGGGGGCATGCTGCTAATGATATCGGATGACTTTAATCCCGTTAGTGTTGAGACCTATGATTGTAGTAGTACTACTACTAACAGTATTTCATGTGGCAGAGAGTTTAAAGTCATCTGATGTAAGGTGGAATCTAACAAGATCAATTACAGACCTGGTGGATCGGTTACTAGTTATGATAAAATGCATAACCAAAAAGGGATGATGGGTGCAAAAAGAGTAATCATAATGGGAGACCTTAATTATCCAAATATTGATTGGGTAGCAGTAAAATCTCATGAGAAGAATGAAACTCAATTTTTTGAGTTGTTGCGAGGCAATTTCCTCAAGCAGAATGTGATAGAAGGAACTCTAAGTCAAAGAGTGTTAGATTTGATTATAGTGTCAGAGGATGTTTCAGTTAAATAAGTAACTATTCTGTTTCTGGTTTGTGACAGTGATCATGCAGTACTCACTTGGGAAGTGACTAAGTTAATGAATATTTAATTCAGTAAAATTCAGAAAAGATTACATGCTGAACTACAAAACAGGAAATTGTGACCAAATGAGGAGTATACTGAGTTCAGTGGAATGGCATTGGTTGCTGGATGGGCTGCTGAATTGACAGTGCATGGGAAGCATTTAAAAAGTACATAAATGATGCAATATGACAATGTGTCTCTACAGTTTGAAGAATAAATAGGGTAGGAGGAAAATGGATGTGTAATCTTATTAAGCAAGAGATGCGTAAGAAATGGATAATGTGGAAGGAATACCGTGTGCATAAGGACGATGTCCATTATGAAAATTATAACCAGTAGGCTAGAATAGTCACAACTGTTGTATGGAAAGCAAAGTCTGAGTAAGAAAAGAAACTGGCTCTCTATGCTAAAGACAACCCCCACAAGAATTCTATCGATATGCTGGAAGGAAAAGAAAATGAATATGCAAGAGTAACTCTTCTAAATGCAGATGGTGTGAGGGTAATAGATGCAGAAGAGGTTGTTCAACTAATGAGTGCCAATTTTGTTAAACGTCATCAACAGATGTGTGCAATACTGAGCTCACTGCTACCTCTTCACTGGATGCAGAAAGGTATTAGAGCTGTTTCACAAACTGAATAAGAATTCAGTAATAGGGACTGATGGGATATCACCACAGTTTCTAAAAGAGTGGTCAGCTGAACTGGCTATTCCTTTGACCGGGCTGTTTAATAGAAGTCTCAGAAAAGCGAAGATTCTGAAGGAATGGAAAAAATGTATGGTAATTCCATTGCACAAGGGTGGTTCAAAGACTGAAGTATCCAACTATCGACCAATTAGTATCCCAAGAATGGTGGAAAAGATTTTGGGAAAATTGGTTAGGGCTCACATTCAGAAATGGGTTGAAAGCGAATCTCTACTTTGCAATGAGCAACATGAGTTTACTAAGGGAAGTTCATGTTTTAGCAACTTACTCACATTCTATAACAATGTTACCATCGAACTAGACAAGGGGAATGGATACACCATGATACTTTTGGATTTTGCTAAGGCTTTTCACAGAATACAGCATGTTAGACTGTTGCATAAATTGAAGAATATGGGTTTGGATTATAGAATATTAGCGTGGATGAGAGGATGGCTAACTGACAGATATCAAAAAATGGTCTACAAGGAATGTGAGTCTGCAAGATTTAAGGTAACTAGTGGTGTACCACAAGGATCAATGCTTGGTCCACTGTTATTCAATTTGTACATTAATAACATTGGGAAGAATTTGACAAGCCACATACAGCTATTTGCTGATGATTCAAAGATAGGTAGGTAATCAGGATATGCAGTACTTGGAATGATTTGAATAGGCTGGAATTGTGGGCATGGGAAAATGAATGTTAGTTCAATGCCAGTAAATGTAAAGTCATTCACTTTGGCGTGATTAGATATCCAATGTCATATTATATTGATGGGATTATGCTAGAAGAAACTGATGAGGCTAGGGATCTTGGAATGTTAGAAGATTTGCCCGCTAGAGGGCCAGACGGATGGTTGTGTTTTCAGAGAGCTCCCAAAAGCTAAGTACAATTTTGAGTAAAAATTAGAATATAGGTTAAAATCATAACGTAATATTGCCTAATTTTGGTAGCTTGTTGTGTCTGTGGGATTTTGGTGTGAATCACGTTATTTCATTTAGTATATAATGTTACGTTTCATAGATTTGAATATGGCGCCAATACGACGTAAGATTATGGCGTCCAAAAATACAACGCCATTGTTCAAAAACTATAATGTGAGAGAGTTTGTCCAATGTGATGTGTGTGGGATGTATGCATTCCCGAATGAGGCTGGAATTTGGATTGAAAGTGATAGTGGTGGGAGAATGTGCAGAAAGTGTAAGCAAAGTGAGGAGTTGAAGTATGTGTCAGGTAGTGAGATAGTTATGGTTGAAGAAAGTCAGAATTGCCAGCATGTGAGTGAAAATAGTGGCTTGATAGAGAATTGCGATGTACAAGATGGCAATGAGAGCGGTGATCTAAGAAAGAGTGAAAGCAACCATACTGAGAGAGAAAATGGTTTAAATGATAAAAATAATGAGGAATTATTTGTAGGAAGTGAGATCGCTAGGTTACGTGCAGTGATACAAAATGCGCAGCAGCAATTAGAACACCTGCAAAACTCTTTCCGGAGTGATTCGGCGAACGTAAAAAAAACAGTGCAAGAATGAGAGAGTTTCTGAAATGAAGGAAAGAGTGTTGTATGGTGACTCGTTATTAAGAGGGGTGATAGATGGCAGTGTAACTAAATCGTACTTACCGGGTGCGAAATTTAAGGATGTAAGTGAGAGTATTAGAGTGCAAAAACAGAGGATGAAAGAATTAATAATTGTGGCGGGTACAAATGAATTGAAAGGTGATAAATTTTTTATGAGAGAGGACTTGAAAGTATTGTTAAAGGTAGCGAAAGAAAAGAGTGACAGAGTTAGAATGGTTAGTCTGTTGCCGCGGTATGACAGAGAGGAGTTTAGGAGGAGGGTCATAATCGCAAATGACATTATGCGTAGGTTATGCAGACGGTGTGGTGTGGAATTCGTGGACGTGTGGAATGAGTTTGAAGGGCGAAAGGACTTATACAAGATGGATGGCCTGCATTTGAATGGACTTGATGTGCGGAGACTGGAAAGAGTGTTGCTGAATGAAGTGAAAATGGATGTGCAAAACCAGGGAAACTAGAACTACCAAGGAGGGGGGGGGATATCAAAAGTTCCTGTCATGTGAGTCAGCTTGTGCTCTTAGAGAATACAAAAATAACTGGAAGAAAGTGAAGCACTATACAGAATCAGCTAAACAAAAGTCATCAAAAGACTTGGTCAGAACACAGAAAATAAATATCAGAAAGTTGCAAACTATTCTGGAGGCTATCAATAAAGGTAAGAAATGGAGGAAAGAATACTGTAAAAAGAATGTGAATAAAACTGAATGTGAGAATTATGGAAGTATTCCCCTACTGAGTGTTCCTAGTAAGATTTATTCAAGTATACTTGAGAAACAGTTAAGAAGGACTGTGAAAGGAAATCTTGATGAAGAACATGCTGGATTTGAGATTGTCAGGATCAGATTTTCAAGTTAAGACAAATAGTTGAGAAATCATGGGAATATAACAAGGATCTGTATTTCATGGATCTGGAAAAGGCAAATGACAAGGTGCCAAGAGGAGAGCTATTCGAAATACTACATAATACTAAATAAGACATTATATCAAGCAATACTTTATTTGAGTTATAAGTCAGCAGTTACAATTGAATGTAGTACAGGATAAATATTTGATGTTAAATCAGGTGTGAGACAAGGATGTAAGAACATTATCCCCTCTGTTATTCATCATGTATATGGATCACATTATGAAGGAAAGTAGTATTAAATCTGATGTTGAAATTGGAGATGTTAATCTCATCATCATCTTTATGCAGACAACGTTATTATATATATACACACATATATTTATTTATTTATTCATTTATTATCATTATCATTATTATTAACATCTAACTTTCATGGAGTCTCATTGTGAGTGTTATACTTCTAAATAAATACATTACAAGTCTGCAAGATTCCCTGACTAAATTGAATAGTTGTTGTAATAAATTTGGTTTGAAAATCAGCAATAAAAAGACAAAGACAATAAAATTAGCAGAAAAATTGAAAATATTAAGCGCATCCTGGTAAGAACATTGAAGAACCTATAGAACAAGTAAAACATTTCAGCTACTCAGGCACAATTTTTAGTGACAATGGCAAATTAAACATGGAAATAGACAAATTTCTTTGCCAGGCTGGAAGAAAAAAAAAAAAAGCCAGAGGAAGACAAAGATCTACGTGGATTGAGACAATAAAAAGTGCCTTACAAGACAGAAATATAAGATCTCATAATATTGGAGAAAGTTGATAATGATGTAAAATTCTCACAAACGAAACGGTCAGAAACCCTGATGAAACTGATATAGACAGTGCCAATATTTCAGTGAAGTCCGGAGGGCCATACCCAGGAAGTCTTAGTATCATGACTCCACATGGACCCCCCCCCGGGAAACATGGTGTTGTAATGAGCCATGGGAAAGTTGATACTGAGCAAAGAGCTGGCAGAAAGCAACAAAATGCATCTCCCAAGACATTATGTGGCCAGAGTGAGAGATTAGGCCACAGCTCCTCCACTACAATGCCAAGAAGAAAGAAAGGCCGTAAAGCACATGGCCAGAATGGACAATCACTGGATGTGACTAAATTTCCCCAACTATATGACTACTCTGATCAAAACCATTTATGGAGACCAGAGCATGATGCAGCGGGGAAGCTTTACCAAATAATAAGCAATACTGGAATAGCCCAAAGAATTCATAAATATAAAACAGCAATCAATACAATCCTCTTTTCCTCTATATAGGAACATTTAATTGTCGTATTTGGTGGAAAAAATAAAATTTTCACATTCTCACACAGATCATTAAGAGAATTTGGATGACCAGGTGCATTAGCTAAAAGTCAAAGAGCTTTGAAAGCTAAGTAACTGGCTGGCTCTGAGGCTCTGGGAGCCCAGCTGTGTGGGAGGAAATGATGTCATCATGCTCACGACTTTCTTTCTCTCAGCTAGGAAACACTCCTCGAGGCTTGCATGTATTTGCATGGTAAATTTAAAGGTACGTTAATTAAAACTCTTGCCGCAGATATAAAGGGATTGTCGTAAATTGATTTACTGCGTTAATCAAAACTGATGTTAAGAAAAACCGCATTAGCAAGGGATACCTGTATTCTGAATACATTTTTTAAGAAAGCCTCAAAAGAAAATGGACATGGAGAAGTCTAAATGGAGAAATAAAAAATAAAATAGACTATACACTGTGTAATAAAAGAAAATGGACAAGTCCAAATGGAGAAATAAAAAATAAAATAGACTATACACTGTGTAATAATAAAGAAATAGTTCAAGAAACCTCAGTACTAAAATCAAGTAAAAACAGGGAGTAACCACAGACTGGGCAGAGCTAAAATTAAAATAAATCCCAAATTGGAAAGAATAAAATGGCTAAACAACAAAAAATTAAGAAGTTTTGACTTAAAACCTATCGAAAACAAGAAGAAGGATCGAAGAAAAACTCAATCAAAAACTAGACTTAATACATATATTTGAAGAAGAAGACAAATAAAATAAGCAAAAACCTAACAGAAGTAATAATCTCAGCAGCCAATGAATTCAAAAGCAACAAACAAAAAGACCATAAACTTTCAGAGGAAACCTTATCAATACTAAAAAAGAGATGAAATATGAAAGAAGACAAAAACTTAATTTATAAAATAGAATATGCAAAACAATAAGGAAAAAGATGAGAAATGAAATAAGATCTTATAACACTAAAAAAATAAAAGAAACAATTGAAAACAATAAAAATATGAAAATACTAAGAAAAATATCAGTTGGCAAAAGTCAAATAACTGCAATAAAAGGTAAGAATGGAATTACAATAATGAACCAAGAACAAATCCTAAGCAGGCTAGAAGTATTTTATAAAGCACTCTATAGTGAGTCTTCAACAGATAAATCAAATATAAATAACTCTTCTCCATCGCATATGGAATTCACCCACCCCCATTCACTTCAGATGAAATAAAACAAGCATTAAAACAAATGAAAAATGGAAAATGTCCTGGTGAAGACCTAATTCACAGAGAATTAATTAAATGGGGAGGAAACAATATAATTCACCATGTCACAAACTTACTAAATCTATGCCTAGAAGAGGGGAAGATATCAGAAAATTCGAAAAATGCTACTCTGATACTAGTATTCTCTCTCTCTCTAATCAGTACAAAATTCTCACAAAAGTAATAACAAACAGGTTAACACCTCTTCTTGACTCAAATCAAGAAGAGGTGTTAACAAGTAGAACAAGCAGGATTCCATAAAGGCTTCAACATAGCCGATCATATTCATGCAGTAAAACAAATAATAGAAAAAGCAGAAGAAAACCAATTGCCTCTCTGTTTAGCCTTCATTGATTATGAAAAAGCATTTGATTCCATCCAAACTAATGCAATAATCAAAGCACTCTAGAATCAGGGAGTTTCTGGAGAATATATGGACCTCCTCCAGGCAATATATCTCACTGCAACAGCAACAATCCAACTCCACACAAGTAGCAATAAAATATCAATTGAAAAAAGGTGTCTGACAAGGAGACTCTCTATCACCCAAAATCTTTACAGCAGTCCTTCAAGAAATATTTAATAATATAAACTGGACAAACCTTGGTATAGAAATTAATAACAGAAACTTAACACACCTAAGATATGCAGATGATATCATAATTTTTGCAAACACTCCAGAAGACTTATATCATGAAAGCAGAAAAGTCGGTCTAAAGATAAACAGAGAAAAAACTAAAATCATGTTTAATCATTTTGTAACACCAAAAAACATAATAATAGAAAACAATTTGTTAGAAAGAGTTTCTTCTTATACATACTTAGGTCATCTCATTGATCTAAACTGTGGACTCCAAAAGGAAATAAATAGGAAAGTTCAACTTGCCTGGAGTGCATTCAGAAAATTGAAAAGCATTTTTCAAAACAATGATGTCCCACTCTGTTTAAAAAGGAAGACATTTAACTAGTGTATACATCCAGTCATCTCATATGGTTGTGAAACTTGGTCTCTAACAAATGCACTGGCAAATAGATTAACAACTCAAAAAAAAATGGAGAGTTTGATGCTAGGCATCGCATTAAAAGATAAGAAGTGAAACACCTGGATAAGAATCCAGACTCGCATCACTGACATCATTCTTCACCATATGAGGAGGTGTTGAAATTTTTATTTTTCACTTGGTTAGAGTATAATAAATTTAGTTTAATCCTTTATCCAAGTGTAAGCAAACAAAGTTTGACCCTGAAAATATCTTCAGGACTGAGTTGGTGGTACACAAGGTGGTACAACACCAGGACAATTCGTTGCAAAGGTGGAGCAAGATACCAACCTATCCTGTCTCAGTATCTCCTATAATGCAAAACACATCTCCTTGCGGATATGTCTAATGTTATGCATTAAGGGAAGGGCCACTACCCAGAGTAGTTTCGACCTTTATTGAGGTCTCTTCAGTGGGAGCCAGGCCCAAGTTGAGATACCAGGCAGAAGCATTAGCAGGTCATCTCCACCTATAGGAATTGCCAAATGGTGTGCCACCCTTTTTTAATAAATTACTCTGGATTTAGAGAAAGATGTTGAAATTTTTATTTTTCACTTGGAAGAGAATATAATAAATTTAGTTTAATCCTTTATCCAAGTGTGAGCAAACAAAGTTTGCGCCTGAAAGTATCTTCAGGACTGGGTTAAGGTGGTACAATACCAGGGCAACTCGTTGCAAAGGTGGAGCAAGCTACCAAACACTCCTGTCTCAGTATCTCCTATAATGCAAAACACATCTCCTTGCGGATATGTGTAATGTTATGCATTAAGGGAAGGGCCACTACCCAGACTAGTTTCGACCTTTATTGAGGTAGAATGGGAGTTCATGCCGTTCATCACTGGCCTCTTTAGATTTAAAAAAGTTGTGCTAAGAGTCAGCTTGATAGTGAGAGAAGAGAAGGAAGATAGAGTGGATAGTAGTAGATAGTTAAAAGAGGCCTCAGTCGATCTACTTGGCCTGACTAAAATGCCAGCACCAAGCAGATCTCCGACATTATCTCCCTCCATCTGTTTTCCTCGGCGTTCTCCGGCCAGCCACCTCTTCAGATGTCTGGCCGATGAAAGAAGTGAAAAAACAAATGCAGGAAGACACACATAAATTGAAAATCAAAAGAACTAAGATACCCATAAACAGAAACAACAAAGTAGCTAGAACATGCATAAACAGAAACAACAAAGTAGCTAGAACATGCATAAACAGAAACAACAAAGTAGCTAGAACATGCATAAACAGAACAACAAAAGTCGGTGAATTAACAGAAAACTACTGCAAGAACGGGATAAGAGCCTGGCCCGAGTGATGCAGCCCGCAAGGAGCTGCACCGACTCGCTGTAAGCCTTCGCCGCTTGGGTTCTCAGGTCTGCTCCCTCCTATGTGGATTAAGCGTGAACATACAGAAACAGAACCAAGAAACGTAGAAGGGGCTTTTTTTTTTTTTTTTTTTTCTCCCTCTTTGGCAGATCGATACTAGGAGTCGACTGACTTGTTAGGCGAGGTTTAAATCCTCCTACTGTCTATTGTTGTGAATTTTAATGATGAGATCTGCTAATTTGTCTCCACGGACGTGGTTTAGCATGTAGAGGCCTCTGTGCAGTGCTAGTCCCACGTCGTCCTCTGCATCGATAAGACCAATGATCTTTTCAGGAGTTATTACATCTATATTATCGAAAAACACGTCGTTCCATTCTGCACTGACGACTCTTGGCCCGTTTTGTCCTGTGAGTATCAGTTGAATGTCTCCAAATGTTTCTATTGCTTTTCGTAGTCTCGCCTCCTCCTCGGGGAAATCTTTTAAGAGATGCAATATAGATGCATTGGCCTTTGCGTGAGGGAACTTTGAGGGTTCTGAAGTTGACTTTATTTTTCCAACTTCAGCTGGTTTTGGTTTTTTTTGTATTTACTTCTTCAGGGCTGGCTGGCCTCTTTTGTGTGCTTTCTGCATTGTTGATTTCCATATCTACTGCCTCCGTGTCCTCGTCTATTGTGACTGCAGTGATAGTTCCTTTTTGTTGGTGCTGCTGGTTATTTTCGGTTGCTACATTTGTAGTGGCGGTTTGCTCAGTGGCTGGTTCTTTCTGCCTTTTGTCTTTCTTAGTTGTAGGTTTCTCTATTGGTGTATTCGGCAGTGTTTCAGACGTGGCGGCATGATTCTTTCTTGTTGTTCCCTCATGCGCGGCCTTCAGGGTAGGGAACTCATTCGGTTCTGCGCCAATGACATTTTTGGCTGTTGCTTCCATGTTGGGCATAATACTGCCTCCCAATTTTTCGGCCAGGTTTCTGTCCAGACAGGTGTCCACCTTATGGCCGTTAGTGCCGCATTTTAGGCATGCTGACTGGCACTGTGCTACTGTATGGCCCGCTGTTAGGCAGTTCTTGCATATTAACTTCGGGCACTGGGCCCCTAGATGAGTGAGGGCACCGCATCTAAAGCATTGCCTCTTTACTCCCGGGTAACTCACCATTACCCTGGCCGATCCTATCTTGACGAAATTCGGAATTTCTGCCTTCATCATGATGGAAAAGGTAACTTCACCAGATTTCCATTGTGGGATCTCAGCGTCCGTGACAATTTCGATATCCCGAACAGCTCCCCATTTCAAGAATACTTTAGTTATGATGTCATTGTCTTCTTCTAAGTATTCAAGTGGAAAACGATCTATTCTTACTCTTTTGACAAAGCTTCCTACCACAAAAGGTTGAAAAATTTTTGCCTCGCACTCGACTCCTTTCAGAAGTTTTTCTCTAGTTGCAGCGTCTTTGCATACAACTTGAAACCTTCCCCCCACCCATAAGGGGTGAAACCAGAAATATTGTCTGCCCCGACGCAGTCGATAATAGCCCTTGCAAACGTCATCTGGTGAATACCAGTATCTATTTCGAACCCGAGGGTTCTTACCCTCGGTAAAACCAAAGACATTATTTAACGAAAGAAAGGAAGAAGACTTTCCAAGGATAGTCTATTCCTATAAAATAGTGGAATGCCATGTATAGGCCTAAAAAAAACCACAAAAAGAACAAAGGAATCTTGCCAAGGCAGGACTTCAATCGGAGCTCTCTTTTCGGTTCTCCTAAACTGTTGCTGGAATCCGCTGGAACAGGTTTGAAGAAGGACTGGAACATGGAGCTTTCTCTCAGGGCCGCTGAAAAAAGGTCTCTTCAGTGGGAGCCAGGCCCAAGTTGAGATACCAGGAAGAAGCATTAGCAGGTCATCTCCACCTATAGGAATTGCCAAATGGTGTGCCACCCTTTTTTAATAAATTACTCTGGATTTAGAGAAAGATGTTGAAATTTTTATTTTTCACTTGGTTAGAGTATAATAAATTTAGTCTGACTGAATTACTCCCACTGAAGAGACCTCAATAAAGGTCGAAACTAGTCTGGGTAGTGGCCCTTCCCTTAATGCATAACATTAGACATATCTGCAAGGAGATGTGTTTTGCATTATAGGAGATACTGAGACAGGAGTGGTTGGTAGCTTGCTCCACCTTTGCAACGAATTACCCTGGTGTCGTACCACCTTACCTCAGTCCTGAAGATATTTTCAGGCACAAACTTTGTTTGCTTACACTTGGATAAAGGATTAAACTAAATTTATCATACGAGGAGGCCTTCGTCCAGCAGTGGACAGAAAATGGCTGAAAAGAAGAGAAGAAGAAGATATATATATATATATTTTATTATTAACATTTAACTTTCATGGAGTCAGAGACTCATTGTGAGTGTTATACTTCTAAATAAATACATTACAAGTCTGCAAGATTCCCTGACTAAATTGAATAGCTGTAATAAATTTGGTTTGAAAATCAGCAATAAAAAGACAAAGACAATAAAATTAGCATAAACATTGAAAATATTAAGTGCATCTTGGTAAGAACATTGAAGAACCTATAGAACAAGTAAAACATTTCAGCTACTCAAGCACAATTTTTAGTGATAATGGCAAATTAAATATGGAAATAGCCAAATTTCTCTTTACCAGGCTAAAAAAAAAAAAAGCCAGAGGAAGATAAAGATCTAAGTGGATTGAGACAATAAAAAGTGCCTTACAAGACAGGAATATAAGATCTCATAATATTAGAGAAAGTTGATAACGATGTAACTTTTCGTGTATTACTATCATAATGTCCCTCCCCCCAAGGGTACATGTCGGTAATTTGACGATGATGACATCTGCTTTGCGAATTGCATTTCCCTCAGTCAGTCTTCACATCCCTCATTCCATTTGCCAGTTTAGTCAAGTCAGTTTTTACTGGATCCTTTGTAATATATCCTCATCACCACGAAACATAAGGATGTAAACACAATAATCCACAAGAAGCCTGATCAAGGCCTTATACAATGGAACCAGAACATTTTTATTTCTGCACATTAAGGTCCTTAGAATTATTGCCATAATCCAATGTGGTGACTTTGCGACTTGTGTAATGTGACCTCTGAACTTTAGATTCTTGCCCATCACCATTATAGAATCTCTTGTCTCCTCAGCTTCCTCCAGAATTCCCACAAGTGCATACTTTGATTCCCATTGTTATCTACCAAATTTCAGAAGCTTACACTTTACAACATTGAAGTGACAGTTCCATACTGTTTCCCACTCATACAATCTATTCAAGTTCTCCTCTAAGGCCACAAATCTGCTTGATTCCTCATCAACTTTTCTCCAGTTTTGCATCATCTGCAAACAGTTCTACATATATAGTGGTCGACTTAGATTTTTCAAAAGCTTTTGATACAGTGCCACAGTACAAATCAGTAACTAAACTGGAGCAATAGGATTAGATGATAGATTAATCAGTTGGATAGGCAATTGACTCACAGGCAGGTATCAGGCAAGTTGTGTATAGGGGTTTGGTATCCAAGAAGAGGAAAGTTACTAGTGGGTTTTTTTTTGTGTGCTGCACGAGTGTTTTTTTTTTTTGGGGGGGGGGGGGTGACTACTGTTATTTAATTTGTATATTAATGATATACAAATACTGCACCCCATACAAAACTTGCTGATACCTGTCTGTGACTCAGTTGCCTATCCAAGTCACTAATCTATCATCTAATACCATTTGCTCCAGTTTAGTTACTGACTTGTAGTGGGGTAATGTATCAAAAGCCTTTGCAAAATCTAAGTAGACCACTCTATATGCACATCCCATGTCAAATACATTCATCACTTTGTTAGAGCACATTAAGTTGGTAAAACATGACCTCCCTTTAACAAATTCATGCTGGCAAGTACAGAGAATGCTACTATTATCAACCCACTTTTGTATCCCAGCTCTCACCAACCTCTCCAAACTTAACTACAACTCCAGATATACAAGATTGGCCTATAATTTGTAGTCTTAGACTTATCACCAGCTTTGTGAAAATGGAACAATTTTACCTTCCTTCCATTCCTTTGGTCTCACGATGTTTAAAGACTTTTGTTAAACATGCAGGCTCAGGCTGATGCTAACTTCCTGGAACATTCCCTTAAGATACATTGTGATATGCCATCAAGTCCTATTGGCATCTACTCCTTATACCTCTTGCTCGCTCACCAGTAACTCTTCTCTCATTTCATTCTCCACACTTGAGCTTATGATTTCACGCTGAGGATGAAACAGCTTGATGAACTGCTCACTGAATACCTCGACTATGTCCTCTGCAGCAGTTACCAATCTACCACTTTCATCCATTAACATCATCTTGCCATAATCATTCTTCTTTCTGCTTGCCACATATTGAAAAAACTTCCTAGGATTTTTCTTAGCCTGATTTTCTAATTTCTGCTCATACTACACTTTTGCTATCCTTACCAAAACGATTCACTCTCCTGGCCGGTCTTTATATTCTTTGTGTAACTGATTATTATCATTATTTATCATATAGTGCCTCCTTCTTCTTCCATTCATTCTTAATCCCCATCATTGATGCTGTTAAGTATTTCTTTGTAAATTCCCAAGAAGAATTTATTTATTTTTTGGCCCAACTATTCATTTCATGCTATAGTTCAAAGCTGTCTCCTATGCTTCTCATAACTGCCAGCCTTGTAAATCCACATATATCCTTTTCTCACTTCTAGAAGTCTTCATATAGCTAGACAGAACCCAAGTGATCACTTCATGATCACTCATAAACTGGAAAGAAGTGCAAAATCCCACTCACAATCACATCTTCTGATGAAATGATCAGATCTGAAACTCTTGATCCTCACATGCCCTCCTTTTAGGATAGACAAGATAGAAGAGGATGTGATGCTAATGATATTGGAGTCCAGTTAGAGTAGGAAACTATGACTGCAATATCAGTAACTGTTTTCCATGTAGCAGCAAGTATGAAAATATATGGTGTGAGCTGGAGTCTAACAAGATCAAATACTTCGTGCTAGAGACAGTGAATCAGCTGCTAATGGCGATGACATGCATCCCTCATGTTGATGTTTAGTGGAATAAACACATGCCTATAAGCATTCTAGAATTCTAGGAAAAGTCTTTTGTATTTATATCTGTTCCTGTATAAAAGGTAACTTTTCTTCCACTGAATCCAGATGATTTTTTTATCTATGGCTTAGTCTGATACACCAGAATGGCTGTATTGCAGATAATAGATTTAGTTCCTGAGTTCTTCCAGTCAGATATTTGCTGTTCTTCCTGTTTGGTGGCATAAAATTATGCCACCAAACAATCCACTTCATTACCTAGACTATCCTGGGGTCTACTGCATCTCATGCAAGTTATTGTACTTTGGACAAACAGGAAGAACAGCAAATATCTGACTGGAAGAACTCAGGAACTAAATCTATTATCTGCAATACAGCCATTCTGGTGTATCAGACTAAGCCATAGATAAAAAAAAATCATCTGGATTCAGTGGAAGAAAAGTTACCTTTTATACAGGAACAGATATAAATACAAAAGACTTTTCCTAGAATTCTGATTCAGCATTACAATATATGCCAAATCTCAACAAATTCAGCTGTCTTACTTTATCTTAAATCTATGAAACCTCATCATATGACTTTCAGTCTAGTTTCCTTCACTGCACCCATAGAGGATGCCATTTAGAACTGTAGGATCCTTCCATTTATAATCACTCTTGATTTCTTTCCAGTGTACTTTCAGTCTTGTTTTAACAGTATGATTATGTGCATGTGCTCAATGTTTGTGCCCATGAAGATGCCTGGGTGACCTAGGCAAAATATTGGCATAATAATTTATTAACTAAATAAATATCGTTAATATTTATTACATATAGATGTGTTTATTCTACCACACATTAACATGAGCAATAACATTCATTTCATATCCATTTCACTCCCACCCTGTTTATTCTCCAAATGCTAAGAACACATTCCGATATTGGATATTGCACCGTTGATGTATTTTTTAAATGCTTCCATTGCACTGCCAATATTCTTCCTGTCTAGCAACTGATACCATGGAATCAAACCTGGTATTCTTCTCAGTTAGTCATAATTTCCTACTTGGGAGTTCAAGCATGTAATCATTTCTGAATGGAGCATCCATAAACTGAGCCACTTTCTAAGTTAGCACAGCATGATCACTGTCACCAGCTGGAGGCAAAACAGTCACAGCTTTTACAAATCCCCTCTGACCCTATAATCAGGTCTAATGTGACCTCGAGTTCTTTCTGTTACATACTTCTTAAGAAAGTTATCTCACAACAGCTCAATAAATTGCTTCACTGTTTTTAATGAGACTGACTGCACTGACACACAATCAGTGTTTAGATAATTAAAATCACCAATGGTGATTGATAATTTAGTACCCATAAAATATTTGCTTTAGTGGTAGTTATATTCAAATCCTGATGTAGTTTTTTAAGAGCAGTGAGTTTTGCATATTGGTGATTTTGTAGATTTTAAGATGTTGACTATATACTGTTAGATGTTATTGGTGATATGGAAGGGATGATTATAGATGCATCATTCTATTTTTGGCATTATCTGAAGACTATGCACTTGTTTTGGAGGGAGGGCAAAATTATGTCTGAGGGCATCTGTAGCTTCTTTGAGGAACTGAAAGGATGACAAGTTTATCACAACTTTTACTGGAGATAAATTAGAGTTATGCATTTTCCTGGCTAAATTATTGAATTTCTGGGTATGGCATGCCTTCACTTTTTTAGAATTCTTTTTTGCACTAAAGCATTGGAGATATCCGAATGAATCATTCAAAGCTTAGCATTCAGTGTGTTGAACAGCTTTAACAGTGCAATTTGTTTCAGCAGCTGATGTTGATTTGCTCTTGTAAATGAGCAAAGCTAGTAAAATGGTAGATGTGGAGAGCTTTTGGAGACTTATATTTGGGCTTGATTTTTACAGACGTAGGAGTAATGTCCAAGTCGCAGCAGCATTTCAAGAATGCAAGTATATTCAATAATCTCATTAATCTGAGTTTACATGTACCTAACTGACATATTTTTCATGCTATGTCACTACCACATAAGATCATTAATGTGATATGGATATTTAGATGTTATCCCTCAGATGTCATTACAGTACACAGAACTTCTGAAAATGACCCTCTTATTAAGTCACAGTAATATAGAGCCTCCTTAGCTCAGTCAGTATAGATAAAACCCTTTGGTCAGAAAGACCTGGGTTCAATTCCTGTCAATGAGGAATATCTAGTCTTATATGGAGGTAGAGGGTTTTTTTCGCCCAGAAACTCGGAGTTTTCATCCCTCAGAAAAGGCAAATTGGTCCTATGAACACACACGGATTTACAGTTATAAAATATATATACCTAAACCCTCATTAGGAGGGCTCAACCTGTCCCCTCCCCCCAAAAAAAGGGAAGGGGGGGGGGGAAAACCCCATATGAATAAATAACAGTAAAATAGTCCTCTTCCTCCTTTTTTGAAATTCCAAATAACGAGCTCAGATTTATTTTAGATTTTTAACATGTATTAGTCATTGGGCCTAATGATTTTTTTTTTTTTTCCCAGCAATATAAGGAAACTACTGATTATCAACTCCTTGAGAGAGCCAAAATATTTTTCAAACCTGAGGCTCAACCGTATCTGGTATTTAACTCAATGGTTAAAAAGAAAAGAGTGTTTTTCCTTGGTGCCAAAGTTTCTCTTTATCAAAAAATTAATAATTTTTTGTTCTAATTTATCTGGGTTAATCTCTGACCTAACTTTAGTTAATTGATCTGTTAGTAATTATTTGTAACCAAACAGATAACAGGACTCTAGCTTTGATGTAGTTAGGAATTTTTTCCCCCCCACCAGGTCAAGGTTGAAATATTGGGTGATTATTTTCATTTATATTAAACTGAAGTTTTTACTATAACACAATAGTCTGCATAATTTTTTAGAAATGAATTTAAAAATGAATTCAAAGTCTACAGAAATAAGCATTATATCTGGATTATATTACTGACAAAGAAAGATCAAGGTCTGATGACAATAACATCTTCATTTTAAATTCAGTTAAATATCTAAATATTCACTGGCTTGGCATGGATGAGACCATCAGTGGAATGATCAAGAGCCCACCTCACCACATCCATAGAGAGTACTAGTTATGACTGCAGAGTTACCATCGAAGGCAAACATAGAACTCATTCTGTGTTTGTCTTCCTACTTTTGGGACTGCATGTATACACATATTTCATATTGTTGTGCCCATCGAAATGCCTTGTTGACTAAGGCAAATTTTTGCTAATAATCCTCTTCATCAGTCATTTTCTGCCCACTGCTACCAAAACCACACCCTGCTCACCCCCCCCCTTACAGAAATAAAGATCACAATTTAATTTCTATTTGCCTTTGATAATATATAAGTCCAGACAGGATCAAATTTCTCTTTTCAAATTGATATTTCTAGCTTTTACCAGCATAAACACACTATATCAATAGCATCCCAGCTTCTAAAAAAACTTGGTGCCCTTTTCTATTCGAGCTGCTACATTTCACCCATCCAGGTTGGGCATGTTTGGAATTTATGAATTCCTGCACAAATCCCAAATCTGTCCAACCTAATGTTGGACAACCCAATGAACATTCCAAACAAGAGAATACTGTTCTCTTGTTTGGAATGGTGCACAAAAAAAAAATCCCTAAAAACTCTTGATACTGTCCAGAAATCAGCTGATCTTCTTTGCTCTCAGTTGTGTGAGAAAAAAGCAAAAATATATTTCATTTTCTCTTTTTTTTTTACACATAAATCAGAAATGATATATCAATAGATCTTTTCTTTTCTCAGTTGTGTGAGAAAAAAGGCAAAATATTTTATTTTTTAAAATTATTCAAACTTCTTAATTTTCAGTAGATATCACATGCATGCAAACTGCAGAAATAGTGACATCTCTATGATCTTAGGATAAAAAAGTCAGTTTCAGAAAAAAAGCTAGTAATACAATCTTCAGGAACAAATCTTTATCTTCTTAAAGAATAGACTGCAGATAATGGATACATCCAACAAAGCCTATATAATTGAAAGAAAGAAAAAAAAATTAAAAAAAGAGAACTTGAAGAATTTTATAAATCAAGCATTGTGCAAAAACCGATGAGTCTAACTACTGACTTATCAGTATCTCTGGAGAGGTGGTTAATATTTCAGAGAAGTTTGTAACAACTTTGTTATCATAGTTTTTACAAACTCAGAGAAGTTTTTAAAAACTATGATAACAGATATAGCAAGACCAAAGCAAAATCAAATGCAGTAGCATTGAATTTTGATGCAGCATTTGATAGGATACCACATGAAAGAATTTGCATAAATGGAGATTATGGGTTTGGAATATAAACTCTTTATCTGGATAAGTAGATGCTTCACAGACAGGTATCAAAAAGTGGGAGATGATGGGTGTGAAGCTGCAAGATTTAGGGTGATCAGTGGTGTACCCCAGGAATCAGTCCTTGAACCATTGTTGTTCAATCTATACATTAATGACATTAGGAAGGATTTAGCAGGCGATGTTCAACTGTTTGCATATGATGCAAAGATAAGCAGTCAGGGATGCTACTGATATCCAGCACTTAGAGAATTATTTGAATAGGCTGGAAATATGGGCAAATGATAATGACTATTAGTTCAATGATTTTGGCATAATGGTGGATAGGAATTTGAAGTTCAAAGGTCACACAGCAAAAATTGCAAATACAACTCAGGGAATAATTAATGTTGAAACAAAATCTTGACATGCATGGATAAGTAAATCATTTTGCCTCTTTACTAGAACTTCAAAGACTACACCTGGACTACTGTGTGCAGATTTGGTCTCCTGGGTTTGGAGGGGATAAAGAAGTTGTGCAAAGGGAGCAAAGAAGAGTTATAATGATTCTATTAGGATTATCGAATGTTAACAGGAGAAAGAGGGGTGATATGATAGAGGTCTATAAACTTATGAATAGATGTTATAGGATATCATTTGATGAAATTTTTCTTTATATGGAGGGTGGAGAGAGAACACAGGGACATCCATAAAGGTTAAGCTTGTTTGCATTTAAGAAAGGGGTAAAAACTAGATTTTTTTTTTTTTCTCTTACAGAGCAGTGTAACACTTTTCCTCTTGAAGTGGTAGGTGCTTCTAGTGTGAATGAAAGTAAGAGAAGGTATGGCTGATTTGTGTGATGTATAGCCTCCTTCAATGAGTCCTTGACTCCCTGGAGGTCTCAGATAATAATAATAATAAATAATTAATGAAAGAGAGGTGAGAGTATAGAGATATATCATTACTCTAAACTCACACACACCTCTCCTAAGTGTTTTAATTTTGCTGTAACTAAAAAATCATCCCTAAAGTGGATATAAAAGCAAATGTAGAAAAAAAGATCTGGATCCTAATTCAGTAAATATCACATGAATGTAAACTGAAGTTTTAATGAACTACAAACTATCTGCAAGCAATATCACCAAAGTAGAGTTCCTAGATCACCAAAACATCTGCAATAAAGATATCACTGTATTAAAAGCAGATAAAGGAAACATTCAAATAAATGTTCAAACTAAACAACTTGCTCAAATTCAAAAGTGTTCAGTATTTAAGCACTTGAAAACTTGACACTCTAAATTTGTGGTCTCAAGTTACATATGGACCAGAGAATAATAACCTATTTTTATGTTAAGGAGAGCACTACAGTAATTCTTATGAGAAAGAAGTATTTATATATGTTGACAATTTACTTTTTGCAAACTTAGTTTTTCGATTTCGATCTTTGATACAAAATATTCACATCACTACTTCTAATGGCAATTCTGCAGTTTGTCTGCAAAACAAAGAATTTATAAAGCATATAAAGTTGGCACATGACAAATAGAACTTCACTGGAGACATTCCTAAAATGTGGAAGATGTCTTTAGTTTAGCTCCTGAGATAAAATATAATCCAGAGACCCTGCTCTAGGAAACCAAACATGGAGCCTATATAATAGAAGTAAAGCCTAGTGAAAATGGATAGCCACATTGTAATTCCTACCTCAAAGGCTACTGTTACAGCAGAATCTTTCGTAGTCGGTAGGCGACATGTGGCTGGTGGTTGATTTAGCTGTATAAAGTTGTTTACATGTTTTAGTGAAATATTTTTGTTGAGGAGTATTTCTTTTAAAATTATGATGTTTAGGTTGAGCACATTGCATATAGGTTTGTGTAAATTGTCTATTGGTTTTTAGTGAGTATACTTTATGAAACTGTAGTGGTAGAGAATGTGCGAGCAACTAAGCCTAATTTGAGTAGAAGCTTATTATAGTACTTTGTTGTATGCAACTGCTTAAGAATTTCTGTCGCTAGTACTATGCTGCTCAATTTAGTTAAGGAATCCTAATATAAGGGGAGGGTTAGCGAGGGGCCAACCACCCCTCCTGTAAAAACCCTATTGGTTACAAAACAAGCACCACAGAGGCCTCGGAATTTGGACGCCTTTGCGACTATGATTATTAATCGTTTTGGGACCTGGAATATACGTAGTTTGGTGAAAGAAGGAGCTCTTTTTAATATGTTGAATGTCTTACGACTATATAAAATTGGACTTTGTGATGTACAAGAGGCGCGTTGGCTGGGACAAGGCTCAACCCACAATCAGGGGTACACGCTATACTATAGTGGTGACGACAGAGAACGAAGAGTCCTCGGAACTGCGTTTTTAGTTAGTGATAACTTTTTGTGTAATATTTTAAATTTTAAATATGTGAACAATCGGCTGTGTACTATTAGAGTTAAGGGACGTTTTCAAAATGTGTCTATTGTGAACTGTTTTGAGCCTACTGAAGAGAGCTCGGACGAAGCTAAAGATTGTTTCTACGAAGTGCTTGAGCGTACTTGTACTAATCTACCGTCCTATGACATCAAGCAAGTGGTGGGAGATTTCAACGTGAAGCTGGGGAGAGAGCGTGTGTGGCACCCTTTCGTGGGTAGTGAGAGCCTACATGAGGAGTGCAATGATAACGGGATCCAACTTGCGAGTTTTTCCACTGCTATGGGATGCTTTGTAAAGAGCACTATGTTTGCGCATAAAGACATCTACAAGCAGACCAGGAGATCGCCGGACGGTAGACCATGTACTAGTGTATTGACTAACCAAATAGACCATGTACTAGTGTATTGACGTCACCACAGCTCCATCTTGGATGTGAGCAGTTTCAGAGGAGCAGATGGAAATAGCAACCACTATCTGGTAGCCTATGATTTCAGGCATAGAACTGCAGTTCAGAAGCCCATGTGCCCTACCATATGATTGGCATGGGACCTGGACAAGTTGAAAACAGCGGAAGGCAAGCGGGCTTTCCAGTTAGAGTTGCAGAATCATTTTGGGGAGTTACAGGAGGAAGAGGAGGATCCGGATAGGATGTGGGACACCATCAAAAATACGGTCGCATTAGCTGCCTCGAGAACTGTGGGAAAGAGAAAGAGAAGGAGAAAAGCATGGTTTAATAGACAGTGTGAAGAAGCTGTAGCAAAACGAAGGGAAGTACTATTGAACTACCTAGTGGATAGCAGGAAGAAAGCTGCATGTGAGATGGTGAGAAGAGTGGTGAATACATGTCTACGCAGGGAAAGCGGAAGTATCTTAATGAGAAAGTGGCTAGTATAGAGAGAAATAGAGTGACGAATAATGGACGGGAGATGTACCGGACGGCACAGACACAAGCGGCAACCATAAGAGATGAGAGTGGAAATCTATTAACAAACTCAAAAGATGCTCTCGCTCGGTGGCATAGATATTTTGTGAACTTGCTGAATGTCAATGCTGAGCCGCTGATAATCCCAGTATATAAGAAAGGAGATAAGGCTCAATGCGGCAACTATAGGGGCATCTCTCTGCTGTCGACTGGCTACAAGGTGCTGTCTAACATCATTCTAATGCACCTCACACCATATGCAGAAGAGTGCCTTGGTGACTACCAGACGGACTTCAGGAGGAACCGTTCTACAACAGACCAACTCTTCATGCTGCACCAAGTTTTTGAAAAGTGCTGGAAATATAACTGGGAAGTTCATAATATTTTCATAGACTTTTATAAAGCCTATGACTCAATGATACGCCCAAAAATATGGCAGGTGTTAGAAGAGTTGGGAATTCCTCGAAAACTCCAAAAATGGCGCAGGTGCGTGTAGCTGGTTCGAGAGCAACAGTGAAAGCAGAAGGTGACCTTTCGGACCCGTTTCAAGTACAGACCGGTGTGAAGCAGGGCGATGGGCTTTCTCCGATTCTCTTCAATCTAGTGTTGGAAAAAGTAATTAGAAACACACAGCAAGTGGCAGGTGGAGTCGACATGGGGGTGCAAATTAGGATTCTTGGCTACGCTGACGACCTGAATGTTATGGCGCATCAACGGGATGACACGGTGGCATTTGTTACTGCTATTGAAGAAGCTGCAGAAGAAGTTGGCCTGAAAATAAATGCCGAGAAGACAAAATACCTTTTTATGAGTCGCCATACTGCTCAAGATCCAGAGGGAGCTGCACAGTTTGAGAGGGTGAAGGTATTTAGGTACTTGGGTTCTTTCATGACCGAAGACAACAAAGTTGAGGCTGATGTCCAGAGTCGGGTAAATGCTGCGAATGTGGCCTATTATCAGGCATGTCCCCTTTTCGCCTCGCACTTATGTCTTGGACTACAAAGATGGGACTATACAAGACTTTGATCAGGCCTGTTCTCCTCTATGGTGCTGAAGCATGGATTCTCACGGCAAGACCAACCGATCACCTGAGAGTATTCGAGAACAAGATGCTACGACGTATCTATGGATGGGGTCATGGCAGACAGAGTCTGAAGGACGCGGTCCAATGTTGCCATACACGCTTTATACAACTCGGCAGATGTCTTGATGGAGCTGCGAGCCCGGTGTCTTCAGTGGCTGGGGCACCTGTACCATATGGACCCTGAAAGGACTGTGACACAAGCGTGGGAGGCCGCCAGGGAGACCGAGAAAGAGATGGGTGGATCAGGAGAAGGAAGACCTGCAGGCTGTCGGGCTGGAGACCAGAACATGGCGGACAGTTGCAGAATACCGTGGCCAGTGGCGACGTGTGGTACTTGAGGCCAAAAGTTCCCCCGGGCTGATAGTGCCTGGCTAATGTAATGTACCTCAAAGGCTAATTGGATACAATAATTTAAATTTATAGATTAATATTTATTTTGAATATAATACTAAAAATATATATATATTCGTCAAAGAAGGAATAATCACCAAATGTTTTAGACCAAATCTGGTTACTTTTAGCATTTTTTATTATTATTTCAGAACTTATAAAGGGCAAAAAAAAAAACAGTATAAACCAACAAAAATGGAGAAAATGTGCAGTATACAAAAGCAGAAAAATGCAATACAATGAAACACAAAATTTTCATATAAATATGGATATAAATAAGTAACTAAGAACAAAAAATCAATAATGTGCATGATAAAGCAGTATTAATGATAGTGTGCTGGCCATTTTTTCAAAATTGCCGGCACACTATCAGTTACAGAAGGCAAGAAACAACTTTTGGGGTGTGAATCTATAATATTACTGAAATTAAGTGATTTTTTTTTTTAATTTGTTTGAGAGCAAAGGAGAGTAATTCAGCTTATTCAACTATCATGTGGACAAGATTAAATATGGTCTATGTGCATTTATCACATATTGATCACTTCGTATGGCTAGCCATTGTGAGAAACATAATTTGCTTTCCATTATCTTGAAAATCAATAATAGTAGCCTTCCCGATATTAGGGGTATGAATCTGAATACAGGCTTCATGGCTTTGTAGATGTTATGAACACACTGGAATTTTAAAATTGTACAAGATTTTGACGTTTTGTTTGGGAAGAGTTTACTAAAACACATAAGCTGGTGAAAGGAGCCCATCAGATAGATATGAGGGAATCATTTCATAGAGCAATAGGTGATGTGAGAAAGAGAGGTCATTCCTGGAAGCTGTACAAAGGTCATATAAGTGCCGGCAAAGGTTGGTCGATTGGTAGAGCCTCTGCTACTAATGGCTCAGTTAAGTAAGTTTGAGCGCGGTTAGTAGTTGGAAGGGAACCAATCGTTCGATGCTGTTGGCTCACTCTCCCTCGATGAGTCTTTTGACTCCCTGGAGGTGTCAAATAATAATAATAATAATAATAAAGTAAGTAAATGGAGATTTTTTGCATGATGAGTGGTGAATGAGTGAAATGTATTGCCAGATTGGGTGGTGAATGCTGCGATGCTGAAAGTTTTCAAGGCAAGTACAATAAATTATATCACCTTTTTGAAAATTTTATTGAAGATGATTATCCCAAAAAATTGAATCTTGACCCCAATCTTTGGAAAATCCATGCTTACTATGCTTACTCTCATAATCAAAAGGAAACTTGTCTACCTGTCTCAGTACTATAACTGAGTAACTGAGTAGTGGTATTTGTGTATGGATTTAAATCAGATGAAAAAACATACAGACTTTGCTGAATGAACTTTTTTTCAGTTTAGAAGGGAATCAAAGACAAAGATTAGGTGATCTATGTATAATAAAACAGATAATGAAAATTAAATCACTGAAAACAGCTTGAAGTGAATAGAGCCTGCTGCACAGTATGAACTATCAATTGGTCAGGCTGGTCTGGCACAGGATAGAGTATCTGCTCTCCAACCAATAAGTTGTCTAATTCTAATGTAGGCATGGATGTTTGTGAATGTCTCTTTAGGTGGGAGATGAATTTCATCACCAGCATAAAGTCACCACCCCCTGCTTACTGTAGGTATAAAGTGAACAGAAATTAGGTCCATGTTTGGTCTCTAGAGTAGTGTTTTGGGAATATATAACCCTTAACTCACCCAAAGTACCACACATAAGATAAATTTAAACCTTTTCTAAGTGGAAATCACAAAAATTAAAATAAAGGATATGAATTAGCATTCTTTATGATGGTCAGCATGGATTTATAAAGGATAGGACCTGTTTTAGCAATTTATTTGCATATTACGATAAGGTAATAAGTGTGTTAGATAAGGGAGAATCATATACAGTGATATTCTTGGACTTTGCAAAAGTGTTTCGTAGATTACCATATGATAAGTTGGTGTACAAGCTGCAGAGGATAGGAATAGATAGTATATTGGTTAGATGGATTGGAGATTGCTCTATGAATGATACCAGCTGGTTGTGTATGATGAAGCAGTGTCTCAAAAAAGGAAGGTAACCAGTGGAGTGCCCCACGGTTCAGTTCTTGGGCTCCTGCTGTTTAACTGGTTTGTAAACAATATATCAAGTGGACTGACTGGGGATCTTTGGTTGCCTGCTGGTGATGCAAAGTTGGAAAGAATTATAAGTAGTATTGCTGATGTTAATTCCCTTCAGCAAAATTTGAATAGACATTTTACTTGGACAAAGGAGTGGAGTTATAGTTTTAATATTAATAAGTGCAAGGTGTTGCATTTTGGAGTGCAGAAATATAAGGCTGTGTATTATATCAATGGTGTCATATTGTACGAAGTGGACGAGATTAGAGATTTGGGAGTGATGATTGATAGTAGACTGATGATTGAAGTAGACTGAAGAGTTGCAAGACTTCACATTCTAGGGCTGCTATGATAAGAACTCTGACATGCAGGGATAAGAAAGTGGTTGTGCCACTGTATAAAGCACTGGTCAGACCACACTTGGACTATTGTGCTCAAATCTGGTCACCTGGTTTTCAGTGTGATGTGCAGACATTGGAGAGAGTCCAGAGGTGAGTGACAAAGATAATATCAGGACTTTGGACTGCTAGCTATGGAGAGAGGTTGAAAACATGTCGACTGCAGAGTTTGGTGGATAGGAGGAAAAGAGGTGATATAATAGAGATATTTAAGTTAGAGAGAGGATTTTATCAGATTAATACAGATGAGATTATAAAAAGAGTAGAAGGTAAGAGGGGAAAATCCAGAGGTCATTTCCCTGGAAGTTATGTAAGAGTGTGGTGAAGAGGGATGTGAGGAGTAGATTTTTATATGGAGAATTGTCAGTGAATGGAACACATTACCAGAATGTGTTGTTAATACAAAGAGTATTAAGTATTTTAAGATTCAGTATGATTAAATATGTTGTCAGTTGAATGAACCTCCCACAATGAGTCTGCCGACTCCACAGAGGGTGCAATAATAATTCTGTCTGAGTTAAAACTTCTGATCATAATTCAACATTGACTAATCAGAAAAAGGAAAATAATTATAATTCTGATAATTCAGTGCCTTGCCCAAGAACTAAATTCTTTAAAGGAAGAATTCGTTAGCAAAATTGACAAACTTTCAGCACTCACTAGATTATTAAAGCAGTTCAGCTTCTCTCATTAGAAATTTTCAAACTGACACTGAATCAAGAACAGGGCACACAGTCTATAATATGAATAATGACAGTCAGTTTAAATATTTTTTCACACTTAAGAAATGAAACTTTGAGTGCTATAACTCAAAAATGAGGCATACATATTGATGTATTATTTATAGTTTTATCCTCATAAAACTCAGTCAATATAGCAGAAGAACTCAGAACTCAAATAATTATCACTTTACCTCCATATCAACTGAAATGGATCAAATATATGTACCACCTTATGATTTTTCAAGAATAAACATATTAGTAGCACTGTATTTCATACTACATTTACCCTACTTATCTTTTAATGTCCTAATGGCAGAGCCCTGTAACAATTCTCTATTCAAAAGGGGTTTTGGCAATTTTAATGCAGCCAGTTTAATGCTCCTCTGCTGCATTTGCCTTCTAGATTGAGCTGAGCATGGGGAGAAAAGGTAGACTTCCACCACATGAGAAGAACAAAGAAAGATAGGAAAGGTTCACACCTAGCCTTTGATTACTCTAATAGCATTGGGAGGGAAGGAGTAAGAATAAAAGAAAGACGGGTGGGAACCAGTCTACAGATAATATAACAGATGTATATTACATGAAGTAAGGCATGATCCAGCATCATAAGGTACCTCGGTTCGGCACTCGTATACTCACTAAGGGTGAGTATCAGAATCAACCCTCGAGGTTGATTCCCCTTCATAGGGGGACTCAATCCATCATCTGACGGAAAGAGAGAAGAAGAATGGCAGAGCAATTAATTATACATTATGGAAAATTATGGAGATAACTACTGTGTTAGAGCAAAACTTTAGTTTAACATAAACCAAAATGAACACTTGACGTTTCGACCTTCATATCAAGGTCATCATCTGGAGCATACACATATATATACAGAGAAACAAGCTGCACTACAATCTACATGGTTTGCTAAAGTTACTGACCAACTGTTACAACAATTATTGGCCTGACCTCTGGTGAAAAAAAAAAAAAAACTTTACTACCTCAAAGTTAGAGTCCTATTATTATTATTATCTATTAGGTTACAAAATTAAATTGAACTGGAGAGCAACATGTTTATTTATATATATATATATATATATTTTTTTTTTTTTTTTTTTTTCAGAATTCATTTTTACTCAGAATATTATGAAAAAGCTTTAATGACTGATACCAATAGATAAAAAGATGATATGATATATTTGAAAAGATACTACTAGTTTACTAGTTTCGTTGAATTGATCAACATCTTCAGGTATCACAATCAAAGAAGTATATAAAGAATTACAGAGACTTAAAATTGTAATAACAGAACAAGTACAAAAAGACAGTAGTGTGTTTGAAAACAAAATGCGAGCTTGAGTTCCAAACAAACGTATACTACGTGCTGTCGCGAGTGCGCCAGTACTGAACAGAGGCAACATGTGCATCAGAGAGATTAAAACTCAGGCTGTTGTTGATATGAGAAGAATCTAGAGAAATTTCCCAAGATTCGACAATCTTTCTCTCAAGTTCATCATAGCACACATGGATGTTAGAAGTTTGAGTCCAGTTCACAATGTGTTGGTGGCCTTCGTCTGAGTTAGCTGAAAAGAAAACGTGGCTAGAGAAAGAGCTAGCTCAAGTCCTGTTAAATGAGATGCCTCGATGATGTTCTAAGTACAAAAAGACAGTAGCGTGTTTGAAAACAAAATGCGAGCTTGCATTCCATACAAACGTACACTACGCACTGTCGAGAATAGTTTCCAATAAAAGCTGAAAATTGCTTAAAGTCCTAAAGTATGCTAGATACTAAGTAGGCTGAATATATGCCATCCAAATTCTTAGAACATCGTCGAGACATCTCATATAATAGGACTAGAGCTAGTGCTCTCTCTAGCCACGTTCTCTTTTCAGCTAACTCAGACGAAGGCCACCAACACATTGTGAACTGGACTCAAACTTCTAACATCCATGTGTGCTATGATGAACTCAAGAGAAAGATTGTCGAATCAAGGGAAATTTCTCTAGATTCCTCTCATATCAACAACAGCCTGAGTTTTAATCTCTCTGACACACACGTTGCCTCTGTTCAGTACTGGCGCACTCACGACAACGCATAGTATACATTTGTTTGGAACTCAAGCACGCATTTTGTTTTCAAACACGCTACTGTCTTTTTATACTTGTTCTGTTATTACAATTTTAAGTCTGTAATTCTTTATATACTTCTTTGATTGTGATACCTGAAGATGTATAAATGTGATTATATGATCATATTTCGTTAACTCTTTCATGCCATCATGAAATGATGGCATGAAAGAGTTAACGAAAAATGAGCGAGTGGCGTTGTATGGCGACTCCATTATTAAAGGTGTGCTAGAGGATAAAATGCACAAGGTATGTTTTCCAGGCGGTAAAATAAGTACAGTGATTGAGGCATTGGATATGAGGCGGGAGCGAGCAAAAGAGTTAATTGTATTAATTGGTACAAATGATTTGAGAGAGAACAAAGAGCATGTCAAAATGAATGTCAAGAGACTGCTTGGAAAGATAAAAGAGAATAGTGTGACAGGAAGGATGGTCAGTGTGTTGCCTAGGTATGATTGTGGTAAAATGAGGCGGAGAGCAAGGATTATGAATGGTATTCTGGCTGAAATGTGTGAGGAGACGGGAGTACAGTTTGTTAATGTGTGGAATGAGTTTGAGGGACAAAGTGAGCTGTATGGGAGCGATGGACTGCATTTGAGTGGTTATGGTGTGAGTCGCTTGGAGAGACTGCTGCTGGAAGGTAGAGAAGTGAATAGAGAAAATGAATCAGATCGAGAGGGGAGTGATGTGGAAGAGCAGGAGAGTAAGATAGGAGAGATTGAAGAAGTGGAAATCAATGGAGAGGTGAGTGGTATGAGTATAGAAAATGAGAGAATGGGTGTGCAAGAGGAGCAGGGAAACAGGGAGGCCCAGGGTGGACAGGGATACACAGCGTGAGAAAGGTGGATGCTCCAAGAGGAGGTGAGAGCATGTGTAGGCAGGAAAGTAATGGGATGACCAGGGATCAAGAGGAAACAGATGTTGTTGCAAAGGGTTCTAAAATGAAGAAGCAGAAAGAGAAATGGCCCCAGACCAGCATGGAGAGATCACATCGAGTGAGTGGCATCAATGGAACTAGCTGTAGATCCAGAAATGAGCTGTTGTGTTTGTATACCAATGCTAGAAGTATAAGAAACCAGGCGGATGAAATGGTTGCACTAATTGTGTCTGTGTACCCAGAGATTGTTGGAATAAGTGAGACATGGTTAGATGAGGACGACATCCTGACAGGAATAGAGATGGAAAGGTATGATGTGTTTCGTGAGGATAGAAGGGATAAAAAGGGAGGGGGAGTGCTATTGATGATAGAGAAAGAGTTATGTCCATACAAGGTAGAGATGCAAGAGGGAAATAGGGCCAGTGGTTTTGAGGCAGTATGGTGTGAGATAGAGGTGAATAGAATCAAATACTTGGTGGGATGTTGTTATAGTCCTGGTAATGTGGATGGTGGTGATAGTGAAATGTATAGTCAAATAAGCCAAGCAAATAAGAAAAGGGTGATCATTATGGGTGATTTTAATTATGGCAATATAGACTGGAATGAAGAGATAGCGACTGGAAGTAAAGAAAATGAGTTTCTTGAGTTTTTGAGGGATAACTACCTCAGACAGTATGTAACAGAGGGCACACGAGGATTAAGGGTCTTGGATTTGGTCATCTCATCGGAGGATGTAATTATAAATGAGGTGTCAAATCATCCACCAATTGGTGAAAGTGACCATGAGGTGATTACCTGGGTGGTTGCCAGCAGTGCAAGGACCCCTGCGAAAAAAAGGGTATATGTGGAACTACAAGGGGGGTGATTATGAAGAGTTCAGGAGACAGCTTGCAGATGTAGCATGGAATGAGGAGTTAGCTGGAAAAGAGATCAATGCAGCTTGGGGGATTTTCAAAAACTATTTAGTAGATGCAATGTCTAAATGTATACCACGGGTGAGAAGGTTAAATAAGGTAGGTGTGAGATGGATGAATAAAGAGATTAAGCATGCAATACAGAAAAAAAAGGCATTGTGGAGACAGCATAAGAGAAGTGGAAGTAACCAATTTCATGAGGTCTACAAAGACCAGGCAAGGAGGGTGACTTGGTTGGTGAGAGTAGCTAAAGAGAGGTATGAACAGCAGTTAGCTAATGAAGCCAAAAAGAATCCTAGGGAGTTCTTTCGATATGTAGCCAGGAAAAGAAAGAATGATTATGGAAGGATGACATTGATTGGAGGAAATGGTATAAAGACAGCTGTTGCAGAATGTGTTGTGGAGATACTTAATGAGCAATTCATAAAGATCTTTCAATCTTGTGAATGTGACTTCATGGAGAGATTAAGAGCAGTTGACGATGGGGAGGAGAGACTAACTGTAAGTGAGCAAGAGGTGTTTGGGGAGTTGAGTAAACTAGATGTAAATAAGGCTGTGGGACTTGATAATATATCACCACGTATTCTGAAGGAGTGTGCTAGAGAGTTGACACCTGCCTTGACATATTTTTTTAATACGAGTCTTGCACTTGGTCAAGTTCCTAAAGAGTGGAAGGAGGGCAAGATTGTGCCACTTCATAAAGGAGGTGATCGAACTCAAGCATCAAACTATAGGCCTATCTGTGTGTCAGGTGTTATGGTTAAGTTGTTGGAGAAGCTTGTGAGAACTAGGATCCAGAGTTGGGTTGACAACAATGGTATAATCTTTGATGGACAGCATGGATTTGCTAAAGGGAGGTCATGTTTTAGTAATCTACTTACTTATTACAATAAAGTGACTGCTTCCTTGGACAGAGGAGAAGGATACACAGTAATATACTTGGATTTCGCAAAAGCTTTTGATAGAGTACCTCATGATAAGTTGACAGTCAAACTAGAGCAGATGGGGTTGGATATTAGATTAGTGCATTGGATTGGAGACTGGCTATCTGATAGGTATCAACAAGTTGTGTATGGGGGTGCAATATCCAGGAAAAGGAAAGTCACTAGTGGAGTGCCTCAGGGGTCTGTTTTAGGGCCATTACTATTTAACTTATATATTAATGATATTGGTGAAGATTTGGATGGAGATATTAAGTTGTTTGCAGATGATGCAAAGTTGGGACGAACCATAAAGAGTAGTGAAGATGTTGTGGCCTTGCAAGAAGACTTGAATAAATTGAGTGATTGGGCAAGCAAATGGGGATGTGAGTTCAATGTTGCAAAATGTAAGGTTTTAAAATTTGGAAAACAAAGATGGGATGCAGAATTTATGCTTGGTGAGAATATATTGTTGGAAGTAGAGGAAATAAGAGATCTGGGGGTGATAGTGGATAAGGATCTAAAATTTAGGGGACACATCGCCAAACTTGTGAAGACAACACAAAGACTTCTGGGAATGATGCGGAGGACACTGACATGTAGAAGTAGGGAGATACTTGTTCCAATGTATAAGGCTTTGATTAGGCCACACTTGGACTATTGTGCCCAGATTTGGTCACCGGGTTTTCAGAAGGATGAAGAGATGTTGGAAAGGGTCCAAAGGCGAATGACTAAGGTAGTTTCTGACCTCTGGAATGTTGAGTATGAGGAAAGATTGAAAAGATGTAATTTGCAGAGTCTCGTGGAGAGAAGGAAGAGGGGAGATATGATAGAGACCTACAAGTTGGTAAGGGGTTGTTATAGGATCAATGGTGGAGAAGTTCTACAGAGAATAGTGGGAGATCAGGGGAGAACCAGAGGTCATCCCTGGAAACTGTATAAGGAGGGTGTGAGTAAGGGAGTGAGAGGCAGGTTTTTTTCGTGCAGAGTTGTGAGTGATTGGAATGCCCTGCCTGAGAGCGTGGTGTCTGCAAGTAGTTTGAATGTGTTTAAGACACGGTATGATGAGATGTGTGTGTAAGATAAAAGGACCTCCTAGATGAGTCTTTGACTCCATGAGGTCTTGTTTTAATAATAATAATAATAATAATAATAAAATTAAAGAAATAACTAATGTGAGAATAATAACTTCAATTTAATATATAAAGTAAAATAATTATCTGACATTTCGACCTTCATATCAAGGTCATCAGCTGGCATGTATGTATACACACACACACACACACATATAAAGAGACAAGTTATATTACAATACACAGTATGCTAAATAATATCTATTTGGTCAACTGTTAACCACTAGCCTGACATGCAGAAAAAAAACTCTACTGCATCAAAGCTCAAGTTTTGGTATCTGTTCGACTAGAGATTAGTAACAGTATTAGTGGTGGTGCCAATATATGAAATAAAAGCTGAAACTATTGCTTAGTCTTGAGCATCTGTTCGAGAACGTGAAGGTCATTTCTTCAACTTCATGAGAAGTCATGAGGGTTGAATGTATGCTATCCATATTCTTGGAATTTGTGGGCCACCATTATTGTTTAGATTAGGATGGCTGAATAAAATTTCAGTCTTCCTTAAATGTGCATTAATACTAAGTTTTAGTACAATGTAAGGAACAAATTTCTTTCCAATCATAAATTAAAGATACCAAGAAATTATAAACTTGGTTTAATCCTTTATCCAAGTGTAAGCAAACAAAGTTTGCACCTGAAGTATTTTCAGGACTGGGGCAACTCTTGGTAAAGATGGTATGACTTCACATCACTTGCCTTAGTAGCCCATAATGCAAAGCACATCTTCTTGCAGACATGTATAATGCTATGCATCATGGGAAGGGTCACTACCCAGACTGGTTTTGATCTTTATTGATGTCTCATCAGTGGGAGCCAGACCCAGAGGTGATATCAAGGTTGAAGTAATGCAGAAGTCATATTTTTATATACAAGCTGCCAAAAGGTGTCACATCTTATTATTATAATTCTCTGAATTAGAGATAGTTAGTTGTTAATAGTTTTTCCACTTGGTTATACTATAAATTAAAGATACCAAGGAATTATATACTTTAATAATAAATTTAATCCTTTATGCATCATGGGAAGGGTCACTACCCAGACTGGTTTTGATCTTTATTGATGTCTCATCAGTGGGAGCCAGACCCAGAGGTGATATCAAGGTTGAAGTAATGCAGAAGTCATATTTTTATATACAAGCTGCCAAAAGGTGTCACATCTTATTATTATAATTCTCTGAATTAGAGATAGTTAGTTGTTAATAGTTTTTCCACTTGGTTATACTATAAATTAAAGATACCAAGGAATTATATACTTGATTTAATCCTTTATCCAAGTGTAAGCAAACAAAGTTTGCACCTGAAGTATTTTCAGGATTGGGGCAACTAATGGATTCGGCATACCCCAGAGAGGAGAGATCCTTGAAAGTGTTGAATATGTTTTTCAGTTTTGCAGGGAGTTTAAAGGTAGCATTAAGATTATAACTGTGTGGTATTCTATTTATTTTATATAATATTCCTTTAATGTATGGAATGGCTGCTATGATTTTACTATAATTTATATTATTTTCATTTTTAGGCGTAGTTTTGTGAAGAATTTATTAATGGTTTTTTTATAGCCATTGTTTATATAAACATATTGCTAATAATTTGTAATTCATGCTCCTCTTGCTCTAATGACAAGTATGTGCTTAAAGACAGCCAAAATAATTGAAAAGGGGGAGATTTCTAGTAGCAAGACTTATACGTTGGTTAGACATAACTGGTAATTAGTTTACGGAATTAACAATGCATATAAAGTATATTAATTAAAGGTAACTTTAATGAATAACTTCAAGAAGTTATTCATTAAAGTTACCTTTAATTAATATACTTTATATGCGTTGTTAATTCCGTAAACTAATTACCAGGGGGAGATTTGTTCTGCAAGAGAAGAATTGTGAGAGCTATTGTTATTGCTCTGTTTGTGAGGGTGTTAAAACTCCAAGTTTTTGGGATGGGTGGTGATAGGAGTTAATATGTGTTTACATGTGTGTTTACAATAAACAGTGAAGGATAAACTACCTGAAAGGAGATGTGTCACACGTATATCCAGAAATGGAAGTGAGTTTTGGTTTTCAATTTCAATGGTAAATTGTATGCATTCGTGTTCTTTATTCAAATTTTAGCAGCTGTGTGGCTAGATGATGAAAACTATCATCAACGTATCTAAAGCCACAGCATAGGTTTTCACGTAAAGAAATCTAGAGCATATTGCTCACAGGTTTTCGTATAAAAGTTAGCATGGCTATACTTTTTTTTTTTTGTAGATTATAATTATTTTGTCACACGAAGTAACCATAACATAGTATGGGTTCAAAGACAGCCAAAATAATCTGGGGGGGGGGGAGGGATTTGTTCTGCAAGAGAAGAATTGTGTCATTAATTGGGACATTTGTAAAAAGGGTAGAAATGTCAAAATTGACTAATAAATCATCTTTTCCAAGTATTTTGTTTTTAATTTTTGTTTAGGAAGCGTGTTCCAATAATGGAATACCATGAGCTGGCATAATCAAAATAAATATAAAAACGGAGGAAAACTATGTAAAAACAAAACTAATTTAATGTAAACTTTTAAAACCACCAAATATTTTTTGTTGCCTTTAGACCCGTCAGGAAAATCTAAACTTTCTCTCTTCTCCTAAGGACAAGCTTCCACCTCTGGGCTTTCCAGACATCCATCAGATTTCTTCTCTTGTGGATTATCTTATTTTGGACAAACCAGAAGCTTTTATTCATCTAGAAGAACACAAGCCTTATATTAAATATTATGAGCATGAACAGCCTTGACTTACTGAGCATACTATCTACACTAAACATAGAGCTTATTGGAAAATGACAAGTCTTTCATAAACGTCACTTCCTCATAGAATGTCTTTATAAAGAAATGTGTGAAACTTTGCATCATTGTCCTAACTTAAACAGACCCAATGGTCTATGTCAATTCCCTTTGTGAGAGATAGCATTTTTTAAAATCTGCTAATCTTTCCTCATTTATTTATGTGTGTCTGTATCTTACATTAGTTACTAAATTTTTTAAAACTGTCTGTTATTATTTATTTGCTGTTCTATGATTATGCACTGAAGACATTTAGCCAAAAAAATTTACATTAAATTAATTTTTTTATGTGAGTTTTCCTCTGTTTTTATATTTATTTTCATTATGAAGTGTGTATTGTTCATATAGGAAAGGGAATGATCTACCAACTCCTTAAGTACCTACACAAGTTTTTTGACCAGGTGATAATTAGGGCTGTTTATTCCTTCAACTATCAACTTAAGTGGAACATTATGTTTAAACACTTTAGGAACACCATAAATTCTAGAAAAGTGCATGTGTCTGTGTGTGTAATATGGTAATAGCTGTTTAACAGTGTCTAACAAACAAGAAGTGGCAGACTTAAGTAATTTAACAGTTTTCTTTTTAATCCTGTTAGTTGGGTTATAGTTCATAGTTGATAAGTGTTCCTGTAGGTGACTAATTCATTCATTTGATGAAGGCAAGTTGATTGGCTTAAAACGATAGTAGAATTACCTTAGTTTGCTGTCATGATAACGATATCCTTATTAGCTTTGGTAATATTCAAAATGTTACAAGTTTATAAATGAATTTTATCAGTCTTCCCCTGGATCTTTTGCCTACCATCCTAGCATCAAAAGCTGTTTTTGCTAGCCTTTTCTCACTTGCTCTGTTTAACTGATCATACCACCCTAGATTAGATCTACTCACACACACTGTCAATAAAACCTTTCTTATTTCTTGTATCTTCTATTAATTTGAATTTTGCATATCTTTATGCTAGAACATGGAATCTGGTAGGTGCCTATCATTATTATCAGCTTTGCTCTTTCTCCAAATTTTTCCAAAACATGTCTGTACAACTGGTATTAATTTTATCTTCTGCTGTTTAGATCACCAACAAGGATAAATTTTTTTTTCTTTATATCAGCTTCCTTCTTAAATTACTCAAAAAATTCTCCATTTCTTCCTCAGTAAACAATTCTGTAAGACCACTAGCACAAATAAGTCTCACTTGTCCAATTCTACATTTTGATTTACCACATCACTCTACTTGCAACTGCTTTCCATTCAACAAGATCATCTTTGTACTTGGTGTTGAATACCACAGCAACTTCTTCCTTTTTTGATCATCACTGTCTGAATATAGCATCTCATGACATTTATTTAAATAAATATAATTTCAAAAATTATTTCTTCCGCCATCCTCAAAAATTCTAGCAAATGGTATGTGCTTACTATCATGCTCACATATGTTTTTGTCATCATGCTCACGGTTTTAGATATATTGTTGTTGTTATGATCAACAAATTATGTTAAAATAATGTTTTTCTAATTTTGAGAGTGATGTTTAAAATATCACAAATTCATATACACTGATACTTTATTATTATTATTATCATCATCATCAGACCTCCATAGTCAAGAGACTCACTGTGGGAGGTTCCACTCTCACAAGCACAGCTCATCATACCTCAACTTAAATGCATTCACCGTCCCTGCATTCACAAGACTCTCAAGCAATGCATTCCAATCACCCACCACTCTCCATGCAAAAAATCTACTCATCACCCCCCTTGCTCATACCCATCTTATACACCTTCCAGGGATGGCCTCTCATTCTTCCCCTGTCTCCAGATATATACTATGAAAAATCTCATGCTAATCTGGTAATTATCCCTTAAATGTCTTGATGATGTCTCCCCTCTTCCTTCTATCCAATAGGCTCTGTAATTCACATTCTCTTAATCTGTCCTCATATTCCACATTTCAGAGACTAGAAACCAACCTAGTCAATCATCTCTGAACCTCTCTCCAACATCTCATCATCTTTTTTAAAAAACTTTTCGACAAATTGTCCCAAAATCTGAGCACAGTAATCCATATGCGGCCTGATCAAAGTCTCTTGTACAATGGAATTAAACATTCTTACTTCTGCATGTCAGTGTTCTCTGCATCATTCAAATAATCCACTGCGTTGTCCTCCCATTTTAGCGAAATGTCCATGAAATTTCAAGTGCCTATCCACCACAGCCCCCAAATCCTTCATCTCCTCTACCTCCTCCAAAATATTTCCATCAAATCCAATAATCTGCATCCCATGTTTATTCCCCAAATTTTAAAACCTTACACCTTTGCAACATTGGGGATCCACACACTTGCCCATTCAGCCAATCTATTTAGGTCCTTTTGCAAAGCTACATCTGCTCTACTTCTTATAACTCTCACCAACTGTATATCACCATTTAAGCCCTTTCCAATGTCATTTACATACAAATGAAACAACAATGGCCCCAAAACAGACCTCTGGGTCACACCACTAGTGACTTTCCTCTTTTTGGGATATCATTCCTCATACACAACTTGCTGATACCTATCAGACAGCCAATCTCTGATCCAATGCACTAATCTGCTATCCAATCCCATCTGTTCCAATTTAACTACTAGTCTGTCATGTGGCAATCTAATTTTAAAATATCAGCTTTATATTTAGAACGCAGCATATAAATATCATTCCCCGACTATCCCCTGTGAATATTTCAGTAAGAATATCCAATGCTTAACCACTGTAGAAATAATGAATGTTTGAAACATATTACAGTAGTTCCCCCCCCCCCCTTATCGGCAGGGGATACATTCTAAGACACCAAGTGGATACCTGAAACCGTGGATAGTGCCGAACCCTATATATACTACATTTTTTCCTATACATATATACCTATGATAAAGTTTAATTTATAAATTAGGCACAGTAAGAGATTAACAACAACTAATAATAAAGTAGAACAATTATACCAACATACTTCAATAAAAGTTAACTGAATGTGAATAGAATCTTAGCAACCTCAGCATATGCTTTTTTCATTATTATTATTTATTTATTATTTTATGAAGTGGAGAATTTTCACCTTTTTCACTTTAAAAGGAAGCACTTTACGGCTTCTCTTTGGCATATCCCAATTACCAGCATCACTACTCTTGCATTTTGAATCATTATTAAGTAAAATAAGGATTACTTGAACACAAGCACTGCAATACCACGACAGTTGATCTGATAACTGAGAACTATTCAGAATGGTGCACAATTTAAAACTTATGAATTGTCTATTACTAAAAGAAAAAGCCATATGGCTTCATTTCAGCAATGTAAAATTACATAAGAAAAGTGGATATTAGATCAAAAATTATTTCAAAGACGAATGTTTGTAGAACTATGAAAGTTTCATAAGTTGACCTGAAAGCTTACGAGAATACAATTCTCGGCATCCTTGAGTTGCCTTAGCTTTCACTACCTGACTGAAGTAGATAAGGCAACTTGGGGATGTTCATTTCTGAAATTTTCCATTTAATATTTTCAAATGGGGTTGACCGCAGATAGCACCGCGTGAATAAGGGGGGGGGGGGAGTATGGTATACACCCTCTGTCCAAAAAGAAACCAAACTTTTCAAAAATATATGGAACTAGTGGCACCATCTGTTGTATCTTTTTGTTGTCGAAAGCAGCAACCTTCATTAGTGTTGTGTCAACTGTTTATGACATTTGTTTCATTAGAAACCGAGTTATAGTGCCAAGAGTGACAGTGTGTTTTGACGAACGGTCGGTCGTCATGATATTCATGCCATATGTAATGAATTCTCGCTATCAATCGTTTCAAAACTTCAAGATAAAACTCATCATTGACCGTTTGGACAGGCAGAATAAATTCTTTGTGCCCTTAGAATCGTAGAAACAAATCAACATTGTCTTTACTTTTGACTTCTTCAAGTGACTTTTTTTCAGATGGTCTCCACTCAGAATGCTTTGTTTCTGGCTCATACTCAAAACACCATGTTTCATCACCAGTAACAATTGTTTCAAGGAAGTTTGAGTCCTTACAAGCGGTTTTAATGAGGTCCTTGCAGTGTTCAATTCGATACTTTTTTTTGTTCGTCGGTCAACTTGTGAGGAACAAATCGCGAATTCAATTTACAAAGGAACAAACTCTCAGTCAGAATGTTGTGCACAGTTGATTTTAGAATCCCCAAATTCATCTTCAATCAATCTAATGGACGATTTCAGGTTTTCTTTGATGATATCATGCACTTTTTGGATGTTAACTTCGCTCAGTCCAGTTTTTGGATGCCCCGGCTTTTCGTCGTCCTCAAGCGTCTCACGACCACTTTGAAATCGCTTAAACCACTCGTAAATTTGAGTACGGGATAAGCATTCATCACCGTATGCTTTTTTGAAGCATTTGGTTTCTAATGAAACAAATGCCATAAACAGTTGACATAACACTAATCCCGCTTACGACAACAAAAAAGATACAACAGGTGGCGGCACTAGTTTCTTCTATTTTCAAAAAGTTCGGTTTCTTTTTGGACAGAGGCTGTATACAAACTAATTCAAAATTTATATTCATGATTCATGTTTCAATTATATCTCCAGCTGCACACACACACATTCTTTTTTTTTTTTTTTATGCAACTCTCAGAAAAGGTTGTAAACTTACATTACATTAAGTACTGTTGGTGAGCTAAGGATTTTTTAAATGCTTGTTTATTTATTTTTAATTATTTATTTATTTACTTTTAAGTATATTTTTATAAGTAATGGCAGAAAGCATACTTAGAGTCAGGAGAGTAAATCAAGTGGAAGTTAATTGGATAAATATCTCCATTAAGAACTGGGAAAAAAAAAAAAAAATTGTGGAGGGAATTTAAGGAGAAAAGTGACCATCGGGCACAGACCAGAAGGGTAACTAGCGTGGTAAAAAAAGCAAAAGCAGGGTATGGAAGGAAATTAGCAATGTAGGCTAAAGATAATCCCAAACAGTTATTTCAATATCCTACAAGTAAAAGAAAGAATGTTTATGGCAGAATAATAAGTGCCGATGATACAGAAGCAACTGAATCAGTCGAAATAGTAGAATTACAAAGCGAACACTTTGCAAGAGTATATCATCCAGGTGGTGATATCGCAGGAATGAGAGAGGCAGAGGCTTATATGCGAACTGAAGTAAATGAAATGGAGGAGCATAACATATTACTGAACCTTAATACGAATACAATTGTTTATGTAAAATGTCTATTCAAATCTTCCTGAAGGGAATTAATATCAGCAGTGCTACTTTTAATTCTTCCCAACTTTGCATTATCAGCAAACAACTGAAGATCCCCGGTCAGTCCACATGATATACTGTCTGCAAAGTTAAACAGCAGGAGCCCAAGAATTGAACCTTGAGGCACTCCACTAGTTACCCTCCTTTTTTGAGATACTGCTCCATCATACACAACTTGCTGGTATCGTTCAGAGAGCCAATCTCCAATCAATCTAACCAATATACTATTCATTCCTATCCTCTGCAGCTTGTACACCAACTTATCATATAGTAATCTATCAAACATTTTTGCAAAGTCCACTGTGTACGATTCTCCCTTATCTAACTCGCTTCTTACCTTATCATAAAATGCAAGTAAATTGCTAAAACAAGATCTATTCTTTACAAATCCATGTTGACCATCACAAAGAATGCTATGTCTATCAAAATAATCCTGTATGCTAATCCTAACCAATCTCCCCAACACCTTCACTACAACTGAAGTTATACAAACTGGTGTATAATTGGAAACTTCTGTTCTAGAACCATGCTTGTAGAGTGGTACTATTTTGCCTTCTTTCCACTCCTTAGGAACCCTACCCTCTGCAAAACTTTCATTAAATAATCAGGTCAAGGGCATAGCTAACTGTTGTGCACATTTCTAAAGAATACGTGATATTAAGTAATCCATTCCCATAGCCTTATTAGCATCTAACCCAATCAACACCTAATACACCTCTGATTCTTTCACTTCCAATTCTCCTAATACTTGCCTCCCTTCTATATATTAAAAACTATTTTATTTTTGCTTTTTTTCAAAACATTAAAGTTTGTAGCAATTATTTTTTCTTTGTTTTCACCAGCTGAACACTGAAAATAATTATAAGAATTAGATTACATATTTTACTAAATCAGCAGGTACATAATAATTTGTGTTTCTTCTTCTCACCAGTTGGATCTATTTTGTAGAATAAAAAAAACTCATTTTCTGAGAGGAAAAATTCTGCCAACTTTATCTCCATATAATTATGATCAGATAAAAATTCACTATTACACTAACAAATCTCTTATAAAGATTCTCTGAATCCGTGACATGATTTGAATTTAGGTCCTCCCTACCAAAGGATATTGTTGATACTGACAAAACATTGGAGTTGCCACAGTAGTGCAGATAACAATTGTGTTAGAATTATACTTTTCACATCTTATTGTCTTATAATTGTATTAATATAAATGTTCATAATAAGTAAAGATTTGTTTGTCGTTACTGTTTCCAATAAAGAATACACATACAAGGAAGAAAGCATATCGCATTCTACAAAACGAGTTTTAACTAGAATTATGAATAAACATTATTTTCATGTATACAATTTGTTTATAACCTGTTTCATAAAAACAATTTTCTTGAACCAAGTTCTTTTAAGAGAAAACAACAATATTGTTAGCTAAGTGTAATTATGCAAAGCAAAATTAACAGATTAAAAAAAAAATTGATTGTAGCACTTCTTTTCCCGGCCAACACAATATTTGTGTACAATAAATAATCTTCAAATGAATTTTTAATTCTGCAACTAAAGAAAACTGACCAGAGAACATGCATTATTCCAGAAAATAATATATAGTGCTAGGGACCATGAGATGGTGGAAGTTTTCTGCCATATTCTCTTCCCCAAATAGCAATTAAAAAATTATTGATAGTTTTGCTATCTAATTGTGTTTGCCTGCCTAGTGTTTTTTTAAGTAATCACTTAACCATAGTTTATGAATTCAAGATATTTTTTTTTAACTAGTAAAAGAAAGGTATAGAATAATAATAAATAATTATTGTATACTCAAAAATATTCAAAATTTTTACTTACCTACCACTACCAGCCTTTCCCCATGTATATAATATTCCATTAACAATAAGGGCTACATGAGCACTTCCACATGAAATCAGCACTGAAGAAAGTAATTTATTCCGATTTGTACTTGGTTCATTTCTGTTATTTCCAGCAAAACAGCTTGAATAATGGACATTGCTAATTACATCAAGTTTCATAAGCTGCTTATCAAAAACTCTATTTCTTCGTTTATGGCCCAACATCAGAAGTACAAAAATAAAAAACTTCACTATATCTTCTTCATTTGTTGACTGATCCTAAGATCAAAATAAACAGAGCAGTATTCATAACTACTATTATACTTACTACTACTTAAAGGAAATGTATACCATATATATTTCATTATGTGTTTGTGTTTTTAACATTTTTTTTTAATTTAAAAAAAAGAAAAGAAATAAAAAAAAAATTGTATGATAATAAATATACATTACTGTTCTTCCTGGTAGAAGAACAGACATGAACTTTCATTCATGTCTGTGAGAAAGCATTATAACACTTGGCCTAATGATAAACTATCATATATGGAAGCACAGACTTGAATGCAAGAGCCAGTTTTAATCACCGGCAAGCAATGCACTTAGTTGATTAAGGCAGCTGATTATTTGTAGAAGCTGCTAAATTTGACAACATGCAGCACTAATACACGAGAAACTTAATAGTAGAAAATTCTATTAAGACAGAAACCATTAAATCAGTAACTTTCCATATAATAAAGAGTATGGAAATGACTACAGACAATCCTAGAATGATATATTTTGCAATAGCATTCTTGTAACCAGGGCCAGCAGAAGTGGGCATGCAGAGCATGCGGTGCATGCGTGCGCCACTACGAAAGGGGTGCTGCCGCTGGGGCACAGTTCATAAGTTCATTGTTAAGAAACTAAATTTTTATCATAAAAACAAAAAATTCTTACAATGATCAATATTAAAATAAATAAGGCCGGATACACCAAATAAAAATTTAAAAAAATTGTATATTGCTGCCTCTTTGATCCAATTTTGCAGCGAGAGCAGGCTAAATGCTTGCATGCAGAATGTTGTCTACCGCAGTCTATCTAAAGTGAAATGGTGAATGGTTTTTATGCGCAGAAACGAATTTTCGTACAAATCGTTTGTTGCTAGTTAACCAGTCATATGGTACGCATCTCAGTAGGCTACTGACAGTAGCCTACTGAGCTGTTGAGATGTTAAAAAAGTTATCCGGTACAAAAAATCATAAGCGTCATGCTGCGAAAGAAGCAGATATTAAGAAACAAACTGGGGATCTTAATAAATTTGTTAAAATATTAAAATATTCTGATGCAGATTGTAACCAACTCGATACATCAGAAATCAGAGTTGAAAAACTGTGCACATCATCCAGTTTGCATGAAGGTACTATTGCAACTATTGAACAAGATAACAAGATGCATGATTTAAGTGAAAAACAGTTAGGAGAAGATTTAGTTGTAGTTGACCACAAAACTAACACATTGTTAGTCTCTGTAAATTTAGAAGAGCCAGGTGAATGGGGAAAAATATTGATGAAAAATTACGAGTTGTTTTAATTGAAATGGGGCCTGTTCAAAAGAAAAATATAACATATCCCATATATTATAATATGTATATGGTTGTAAATTTGGAGACACGTATTATAATAGAAAAATGAAAAATGGGGAGCTCGTGCCAAGAACACGGCTCATTTATTCTGAAACTTTAAATTGTTTTTTGCTTTTGTTGCAAACTTTTCACACCTACTGAATCAAGTAGTCTTGTAGAAAGTTATAACGACTGGAGAAATATAAGTACAACTTTGCATAGACATGAGACTAGTTTAACTCACACGAAAAATTTCTTAAAATGGAAGGAGCTTGATAAAAATTTAAAAAACAAAACTACTATTGATTGCCAGACTCAAAGCATGTATGAAATGGAAAATAAACATTGGACGAGTGTTTCAGAACGCTTGATTGAAATGATAAAATTCTTTGGTAGCCAAAATTTAGCTTTTCGCGGATCATCTGATAACTTATATGAAAGGAATAACAGCAATTTTTTAAAATTAGTCGAACTGTTTGCGAACTTTGATCCCGTAATGGAAAATGATGTGAAATGGCCATACAACAAAACAATAGAATACACTATTCGAGTAAAGACAGTCAAAATGAAATATTGGAAACTTTAAGTAACGCAATCAGGGATACAATTTTATTATCAATTTGAAAATCTAAATATTATTCCAGACTGCACACCTGATGCAAGTAAAACAGAACAAATGACCATTATTATTCGCTTTGTTTCTGTGACAATAATTGTCAAGATCAGGGAAATTTTTTTAGGTTTTGAAGATATATCAGATTCCACAGGACATGGTTTATGTCCAACAATAATGGAACAACTGGAAAAATGGAACATTCCCAGTGAAGACATGCGAGGTCAAGGGTATGACAATGGGGCAAATATGAAAGGAAAAAATATGGGCTCCAAAATTTGCTTTTGAACAAAAATCATCGAGCTTTTTACCTGCCATGTGCTGCTCGTATTCTAAATTTAATCATTAACAATGCAGCCAAAGTGAATGCACATACAATTAGTTTCTTTGCAATTATTCAAGAAATATACAATTTTTTTCATTCTCTTACAAACGTTGGGCAATCCTTTTAAAGTTCGTAAAAAATTTAACATTGAAACAACCATCAGAAACGCGATGGGAAAGTAAAATTAATGCAATCTGCCCTCTACGATATCAGTAAGCAGAAAAATACGCACTTTTTGAAATTTTAAATAATGAAAATTTTAATAAAGAAACTCAGCATGAAGCACAAAATTGTGCACTAAAATAAAGGACTACAAATTTATTTTGCTCCCTTATAACTTGGCATGATTTACTTAACAGAATAAACCCTGTGAGTAAAAGTCTTCAAGACAAAAATATGAACATTACACTTGCTTTAGAATCTATCGAAAACTTAAAAATATTCTTACAAGAGTATCGATCAGATACAAATTTTAAAGAAGTTCTAAAAACGACAAAAGAACTGAGTGAAGAGGTGGATGGAGAACAAGAATTTAAAACTAGTACGACGACGAAAGAAGACACAACAATTTCACTACGAGCATCATGACGAAACGCCACAATCACCAGAAGGTAAATTTAGAGTGAATGTGTTTTATACACTTCTAGACATTGCAATGTGTTCGTTAATAGAACGTTTTGAACAACTAAAAACATATTATGATAATTTCAATTTCTTGTATAGATTACTACAAATTAATAACAAAGATTTATGAAAAAATTGTGACAATTTAGAAATTCTCTTGAAGGACGGCGACAATAAAGACGTAAATGCAATAGAAGTATATGACGAGTTATGTGCTTTCCGGAATATTTTTCAGAAGGATAATTTAAATATTCAAAACCCTTTCAATATTCATAATTTTATTGTGTCCAATAATTTATCTTTCCCTAACTTTTCAATAGTATTAACCTTACCTGTTAGTGTAGTGAGCGGTGAACGTTCCTTTTCCAAATTGAAATTGATTAAAACCTACTTAAGAACAAGTATGTCACAAAAAAAAAGGCTTGTTAGTTTGGCGTTAATAGCTATTGAAAATGATATATGTGTGGAATTAGACGTTAAGACCATAATTTCTAATATTATGTAATTTAATTTATTTTCTGTTATTCTGTAAACATGTTATTTTTTGAATACTTTTATTAAATGTTCAAATTATTTCTGAATTCTTTTCTTATTTTCTCATCTATCTTGAGTTTCTTTTATTTTCCTAAAAGATAGTTCCACTAAGAATTTAGTAACTTGTAAAATGCAAGAATTTTTTAAACTTTAGTCCAAATAAATTTTAACTTTAATTAAAATTCATTTTAATTTTGTTAGCGATTCGGGTCGTGAGAAGGCTATAATCCCTGTATCATTATATTCAATGATTAAAGTGAAGTGGCTTTATCAAAATTTGCTTTAACTTTTGAGAATTTTTTGAATATTCAGGTTTTTAACCATTATCCTGCCTAGTCAATACCCCCGGTTCGTTACGTTCAGCGAACCAACATGTGGCTGTTCTGTCAAAATTTATTTAAGAAATTTCAAATAATTAAAATTTTTACCATCGTAAAAGAACCACACACGCGCGGATCTCAGTAGCACTTAGATAGATATTGCATGTGGGTAGCAAAGCCCCTAGTGCCAGTTCTGCTTGTAACAGTAACACGTTTATAATTGGGCCAAATCTAGCATACAGCTCATCTGATGATCTTTTGTCTCCAGCACTGAGCTAGTCAGTGGCTGCAATATTAGAAGTGCTCTAATTGGTTCCTTAAAAATATAAAACTTGCTTTAAAGCTTTGTTTTTTTCTTTTTTTTTATAGCATTACATTTACTTTAGTATTGTGGTCCAAACTTGTAATGCAGGCCTGCGATGGAAAAGTTGTCTGAGAAGTAATGATTGATTCTCATATATTTTTAGGTACTGAGTTCAGAAAAAATCGTAAAAAAAATCACCATCACCCTAATTTTATCGTTTTCTAATTTCATCGCTTTTATTAGTAGTATTTGGATTTAAATTCAGTGCATTGGTATTTATTTTCATTCTCCTTTATTTACAGCTAATTAGTTGTATAAGGGCTTTATTGAAGTGTCTTTTTATGGTAAATAAAGAAATTTCCACAAAACTTCTCATTCTTAAAATAGGAGAGGGAAGAAGGAATGCAGATTAAAGTGCAGGTGGCCACCTTGAATCTGATTCGCTGAGATAACTTTCCTGTTGTCACAGACACATTTTCTTGTGTGATTCTTTAGTTGAACTTTAGTCATTGACTACTAAGGTTATTATATTTCTGGTAGGTGGTATATTTTCTAAGTTAGTGTAAAGATTTAATTTAATGTGTTTGCGTTTTTTTTAATGTTTTTACGTAGTGTCGTGTAATAGTATTGATGTCATTCATTAAAATTCGTTTTAAGTGGTGATTGTAATGGCTTCAAGAGGTTGCAAAAATTCACCTAGCAAAGAGGATACACCAAATACCCGTGCTTTTTATGCAAGTGGGATAGCCGAAATCGAGAGAGCAACATTGGATCAAGAAGGAATGGCCAGAAAGTCACATTAGAACCTGGAAGTAAAAATGTGTTACACGAAACTTTGGTTTCTCGGGAAAAAAATCCTTTTACCATCCCCTCCCCTTCACATAAAGCTGGGATTGATGAAGTAATTTGTCAAAAGAAGGAGAGTGTTTTAAATATATCTGTGCAAAATTTCCAGGATTATCTACAGCAAAATTGAAAGAAGGTATTTTTATCCATCCAGACATCAGGAAACTTATGAAAGGATAAACTGTTAATAGAAAAAAGAAAATGGCAACTGTTGAAACAGAAGCGTGGAAAGCTTTGAAAGAGGTGGTGACCAAATTTTTAGGAAATCACAAGGACCCAAACTATAAAATGATTGTGGAAGACATGCTACAGAAATTCAAGGATTTGGGATGCGCCATGAGCTTAAAAGTGCACTTTCTCAACTCTCATTTCGACTACTTTCCTGAGAATCTGGGAACTGTCAGAGAAGAGCAAGGAGAGTGATTCCACCAAGACATCAAGAAGATAGAAAGACGGTATCAGGGCAGGTGGAATGTCAACATGATGGCAGACTATTGTTGGATGTTGCAGAGACGACCCGCAAAAAGAATTTCACAGAAAAAGATCAAAAAGAAGCTTTGAAGGAAAAAGAAACCACAACGAAATATAAAGTATGTACTAAAGATTAATATTTAATTACTTAAAAAAATTTTTTTCCAATATTTTTCATTCCAAAAATGTTTACAGAAAATTTTAAATACTGTTATTTTACTTAATATAATGTGTTTTAAAGCTATTTTACTGTAATATTGAGATCCATTTTGTGAAAAATCCTTACAAGATAGAGAAAAATGGAAGAGATATTTGAAATCAGCAGTCAAAAATAAATCAGAAACAGTTAATAGTTTCCAGACAACTTTTCATGACTCGAATTTTGCAGGCCTGTGTAATTTTCAAAGGAAGGATGGTACTAAAATTCTGACTCCTTTTCGGTCCCAAAAGGGAGCAGGCAGGACTCTTTCAGCCTTAATTTATTAGAAATTAGTGCACAACCAGTCAGTAGTAGATCACTACCAGTGATGAGTTAGATGTCATGGTGATAAGGGCATGGCAGACAACTGCTACCATCTTGTGCTTCATAATTTGTATTATTTCATGAAATAGAATTCTATGGTTAAGTTTTGGAAATGCAGGATTAAAAATCCATGTTTCCAGGTTTTTAACCTGACGTTAGTAAGGTGAGGTGTCACAGACCCCAAAGATTTTAAATTGACTATAACTTTTTAACAACGCATGGCAATGAGTCATGCCTCAGTATAGCTTCCCCTACCATAATCCGCTACTCGATGCCATAGACGACAGGCTGTTGCCTGGAAGCAAGTTTAGTGTGCAGAGGTGTAAAGTGTGCTAGGGTCCACCAGACCCAACCTTACCAAAAGTGTGACTATATTTACTTCCAAAACATAAGTTGTTTTCATGTGTATTCTACTAAAATATTATCATTACTGCTATGTCTTCTATATTTTTACATACCAACTATAAGCAAATACGTTTTCGTAAATATTTATAGGATATTTTGAGAATAATATCGTTTTTTTAATAGATGAGTTATGAGCAGGAAGAACAGTGGTTATGTCAACTTATAGATGATGCTTTGACAGATTGAGGAGCCATTTAGAGGAGATGATGATAGTGAAATCGATTTAGAATTAGTCAGTAACCATGAGTCTGATACAGAACAAGACTGTGAGGAAGAATCCACTAATACTGATTAAAAAGATATGGATTTCTATAATACATTACATTATTTGGGTGGGTCTGTGGGACCCCACCTTACCACTTTTGCTACATTTTCCCACCTCACCAGCACCAGGTTAATCTCTCACTAATTGTGATTCACATACCAAATGAAAGTAAACAATAAAAATTCATACATTTCATGAATGAACTATTTAGATCAGTTTCTACATGGTTCCCATCAGAGTGATGGGAACAACTGTTCCTTGACAGACCTTGTGTATTTTAAGTCGTGAAATATTGATATAACTGATGCTGAAGGTTTGTATTTTCATAAGCTCTTGTTCACTTTTCAAAAGAGTTCTAAAACTTTTTTTTTTTTTTCAATTTAAGAATTATAATGATAGGTATTTATTATCTGTCTGTCTTCAAATAAGTTCCATTACACTGCCAAGCTTCAGCCTATATAGGTACCAACTGCCCAGACCACACAAAAATAATAACTATAATGCTATTTTAAGCCCAATTTAGTAGATATCTGTGCATAATACAGAAGCAAAGAAGAAGAATATTACCTTGCATAATGTACACTGAATGAAAAAGAATGCTAGATGCTTCTGAAAAAACAACTTAATGCTCAAATAAAGGTGCTCATAGTATTACTGTAAGAATTTATTCAAGGCAAATATAACTAGGATGGCAGTCGCAGAGAGAAAATTTAGTGTATTGCAAATCAACATACAGCAATCCCTCGATTAATGCGCCCCCGATTAGTGAGTAATTTTTTTTTTTTTATAAACCCAGATTTGATTAGTGCACCCCTAAAATTCAATTAGTGGGCCTATATACATCTTAAAAATAAATGTTACAGATTTAAAAAATTTTTGATCTATACATTTTTTATGGCTAACTATTTTAAAAAATCACTCACCAGGATGAAATAATTTAGTTACCGATTTGAAACATTTTACAAAGTTATTTTTTAATGGCATACTAACACTATATCCATGTACACTATGTTCCAAATTTTCACACCAAAATTTATGTTGTCTGCTTTACATAGCATTTTGCTGATCATATCTCATGCTTTCCCCAATAAACTCTGACAGTTCATCACTCCACCTTCTTTTAGGACGTCCTTGGCTTCGTTTCCCTTCTTTAGGAATCCAGTTGGTAAGTATGGTGGTCCATCGTTCATCTTCTCTTCTGGATAAATGTCTGGCCCATTTCCATTTTAGTTGCTTGGTGAAGAATGATGTCAGTAATGCAAGTCTTATCCAGGTGTTTCGCTTCTTATCTTTTAATGTGATGCCTAGCGTCAACCTCTCCATTTTTCTTTGAGTTAATTTATTTGCCAGTACTCTTATTAGCGACCAAGTTTCGCAACCATATGAGATGACTGGAAGTATACACTGGTTAAATGTCTTCCTTTTTAAACAGAGTGGGACATCATCGTTTTGAAAAATGTTTTTCAATTTTCTGAATGCACTCCAGGCAAGTTGAACTCTCCTATTTATTTCCTTTTGGAGTCCACAGTTTAGGTCAATGAGTTGACCTAAGTATGTATATGAAGAGACTCTTTCCAAAAAATTTTTTCTATCATTATGTTTTTTGGTGTTACTGAACGATTAAACATGATTTTAGTTTTTTCTCTGTTTATCTTTAGACTGACTTTTCTGCTTTCATGATTTAGGTCTTCTATCATTATATTAAGGTCTTCTGGAGTGCTTGCAAAAATTATGATATCATCTGCATATCTTAGATGTGTTAAGTTTCTGTTATTAATTTTTATACCAAGGTTTGTCCAGTTTATATTATTAAATATTTCTTGAAGGACTACTGTAAAGATTTTGGGTGATAGAGAGTCTCCTTGTCGGACATCTTTTTCAATTGATATTTTATTGCTACTTGTGTGAAGTTGGATTGTTGCTGTTGCAGTGAGATATATTGCCTGGAGGAGGTCCATATATTGTCCAGGAACTCCCTGATTCTGGAATGCATTGATTATTGTGTTAGTTTTGATGGAATCAAACGCTTTTTCATAATCAATGAAGGCTAAACAGAGAGGCAATTGGTTTTCTTCTGCTTTTTCTATTATTTGTTTTATTGCATGAATATGATCAGCTGTGTTGAAGCCTTTACGGAATCCTGCTTGTTCTACTGGTTGATTTGAGTCTAGAAGAGGTGTTAACCTGTTTGTTGTTACTTTTGTGAGAATTTTGTACAGATTAGAGAGAATACTAATTGGTCTATAGTTCTTTACTTCTTCTTTGTCCCCTTTTTTAAATAACAGTATCAGAGTAGCATTTTTCCAATTTTCCGGTATCTTCCCCTCTTCTAAGCATAAATTTAGTAAGTTTGTGACATGGTGAATCATACTGTTTCCTCTCCATTTAATTAATTCTATGTGAATTAGGTCTTCACCAGGACATTTTCCATTTGTTTTAATGCTTGTTTTATTTCATCTGAAGTGAATGGGGGGGATAAATTCCATATGCGATGGAGAGGAGTTATTAATATTTGGTTTATCTGTTGAAGGATCACTAGAGTTCTAACTGCTGACTTACAATTCATATATAGACTATGTATTGCATGATATAATATTTCATTTACACCATAAAATTGTAGCATTTCGAACAGCTTTTTCTTGACACCTTATCATATGCCTTTTCCAGATCTATAAAAGCTAAATGCAGATCCTAGTTATATTTACATGATTTCTCAACTATCAGTCTTAAAGTGAAAATATGATCCAGACAACCTCTATTTGGCCAGAATCCAAGCTTGTCCTTCCTCAAGTTTCCTTTCCACAATATTTCCTAGTCTTTTCTCATGTATGCTTGCATAAATCTTATGAGGAACACTAAGTATGGAAATTCCTTCATAATTCTCACATTCAGTTTTATTTCCCTTTTTCAAAGACAGGTACTGTGATCTCTACTACAATCATCTGGAATGTGACTCTCGGACCAGACCCTTTGTCCCATAAAAGATGTGTCCCAGACGTGTCCCATAAAACGTCTATACTTCCACATTTGAGTATTTCTAATCAGATATCAACTCAAGCTGCTATTCCACATTTCAGGTTTTTGATGGGGTTTTTTTTTTGACCTCAAGTATTGATATGTACTCCTGCATGTTTTCATGTTCTCACTGCAAGTTTCATTTAGCAATCATTCAAAGCAATCACTCCAGGTATCTAGAGTATTGTTATTATTATTATTATATAACACCTCCAGGGAGTCCAAAGACTCATTAAGGGAGGGCACCTATTCTACAGCTCTCCATCTCCACCACTCAATTCACCTATACTAATTATATATTGGGTTTTATCCTTTATATAAGTGTAAGCAAACAAAATTTGTTCCTGAAGTACTTTCAGGACTGGGGTAACTTGTGGTAAAGGTGGCATAAGTTCTCATCACTTGTCTTAGTATCTCCCATAATGTAAAGCACATCTCCTTGCAGACATGTATAATGCTATGCATTAAGGGAAAAGTCACTACCCAGAATGGTTTCGACCTTTATTGAAGTGCTCTTAAAGTAAAGACCTCTCTAAAAATTAGGTGGTTTCCCCCAGACGACTCCCTACGAGGGAACAAAGGACCATCCAACTCAATCATTAAAGTCACTGAGCAGGGTCTTTACTCAGTGACAGGCTCACCTCACCACCAAGCAGAGCCATAATCTCAGCAGTGGGCCGCACTCATAGAGGCAAAAACCTACCCCCTAGCAGAGCCTCTCACACCTCTCGTATCTCTCACATCACAACCACTTCTGCGCAAAAGCACATCAGTGGGAGCCAGACCCAGAAGTGGTGGTACTAAGGTGGAAGTAATGGAGAAGTCATATTTACCTATATGAGTTGCAAAAGGGTGTCACACCCTATTAATACAAGTCTCTGGATTAGAGATAAGTTTATGGAACTTTTTTCACTTGGCTAAGCTACTTGGACTAAGGCAAGTGATGAGAACTTATACCACCTTTACCACAAGTTGCCTCAGTCCTGAAAGTACTTCAGGCACAAATGTTTGCTTACACTGGATAAAGGATAAAATCCAATATATAATTAGTAGCATAGCCAAGTGAAAAAACTTCCATAAACTTATCTCTAATCCAGAGAATTTTAATAATTAGCTATAATTAACTATAATAATTAGTTTTTATAGTAATATTACTGTTGATTTTTGCATATTTATAGTATTTGATATATTTCATGTGATCTGGTTGGAATACCTCTAATATTAAAGTAGTACTGTAAGATCGTGCCAAAACCTCTCAAGAAAAAAAAAGAGAAATGCTAGTGAAGTTGCTAACAAAGTCGTTTGCCCAAGTGAGCAGAATCATACATTTCAGAAACAAATTAGGATATTGAGTATAAGTTAACTTTAGAAATATCTAAACTAAAGCAAATCATTAGACAGACAAGGGAAGTAGAAAAAGTTGAAAGCAATTAGAGAGGCATCGGAAGAGAAAAGAAAGATAAGTAGCAAAAGGAGAAGCAAAAAAAAAAAAAAAAGGAAAACGTTTGATCAGATAAGATTTTGCATAAAGATAAACAAGTAGGTAAAATCAATTATACAGTATGGAGATTAAATCAAAAAACATGCAATCGATGACTATGTGATTACTTCAAGTTTTCCAGGTGCTAAAATAAAAAATTGATGAATATTACATTCGAAAGAAAAGTAAAAGATATGGTAGTTTGGTAGGAACAAATGACTTGTCCTGGTGATAAATATGGTATAAGAGAGGACATGAAAGAACTTTGGAAGAATTGAGAGGGAAGAGTGAGAAAGTGAAAACAGCATATTACCTAGATATGATAGCAATGAATTAAGAAGACGCTATGATGGCATATGATTCAATGTTTACCCTGTGCATGGAGAATGGTTGTGATTATTTGAATGGGTGGAGTGAGCTCGGGGAAGGAATGGATTTGTGTAAGAGAGATAGCCTATACTTGAATGCATTTGATATCAGGAGTCTGGAAAAATTATTGATTGGTATGAGACCTAACACAGAGTCAGGAAAACTAGATTATGATGGGAGGAATGATAAGAACCTGTATAAAAGAGCGAGTGGTATACTCTGTTCATGAGAAAAATGTGCATTATTGTGGAAATGATTACGGGGAAAAAATGACTGTGTGTTTGTCCGGTTCAGACTTATTAAGAAAGTGCAAAGAAAATAGCACAAGCAAGGCATCAGATAAAAATAGAGATTTGAAAGTTCTCCAATTGGGTCATGCAGACAATAAAAGTGAGTATACAAAAAAAAAACATACAGGTAATTTATTACATCTGTACATGAATGCCAGGAGTATCAGAAACAAAGGGGTTGAGTTTGTTGCCTTGATGAACATGTTTGTTCATCAAGGCAACAACCTCAGATTGTATGCATTAGTGACAGCTGGCTATCAAAGGGAGATAGCCAGCTAATTGGAGATACACCAAGAATATGGATGAGGCATATTCTAGCCACATAACCTTTTGGTCTAAGAGTTAATTATAATTAGGACTGTAGTAATCTTGGATCTTAGCTTTAATATAGCAGTGCATGGGAAACATTTAAAAACAGATATGAATTTGTTCTCTGATGATGATATAAATAGGATACAGCTTTGATATATCCTATTTATCCCATTCCTAACATGGATGTAGGCTCCATAATTTACCAAAATGATCACCATGTAACATTAAAGGAATCATGGTAACTTTAATTACCTGAACACTGATTGGAAATCTCATGAGAAGAATGAACCCACATTTATTCAGCTGTTGGAAGACAACTTACTCAAGCAGAATGCGACAGAAGGAACTCATGGTCAAAGTGTTATGTAAAGCATTATAGCATAAGAGGGAGGAGGTAGTTCAGTTAAAGACATGACTGTTCTGCTTCCGGCTGGTGACTGTGTTCATGCTGTACTGACTTGGGAAGTGGCTAAGTTTATGGATGTTCCATTCAGAAAAAGCTACATGCTAAATTACAAAGGAGGGAATTAAGATCAACTAAGGAGTATGCTGGGTTTCGCTGCATGGTATCATTTGCTAGATGGGCAGGATATCGGTAGTGCATGGGAAACATTTAAAAAATACTTAATTGATGCAATGTCAGAATGTGTCTCTAGAGTTTGAAAAATAAATAGATTAGGAGTGAAATGGATGTGTATTCTTATTAAGAAAGAGATTCTTAAGAAAAGATGATGTAGAAGAAATACTACACATGCATAAGGATAATTGTCAGGTATGAAAATTATAAAGAGATAGACAAAAGAATGTTTAAAGTTTATTTTTCACTTGGTTAGACTATAATAAATTTAGTTTAATCCTTTATCCAAGTGTGAGCAAACAAAGTTTGCGCCTGAAAATATCTTCAGGACTGAATATGGTGTTGTACTACCTTACCCCGGTAAGATAGTACAACACCGGGCAACTAGTAGCAAAGGTGGACCAAGCTACCAACACTACTACCCCAGTATCTTCCATAATGCAAAACACATCTCCTTGCGGATATGTATAATGTTATGCATTAAGGGATTGGCCACTACCCACACTAGATTCGACCTTTATTGAGGTCTCTTCAGTGGGAGCCAGGCCCAGAGGTGAAGACCTCAATAAAGGTCGAAACTAGTCTGGGCAATGGCCAATCCCTTAATGCATAACATTATACATATCTGCAAGGAGATGTGTTTTGCATTATGGGAGATACTGGGATAGGAGTGTTGGTAGCTTGGTCCACCTTTGCTACGAGTTGCCCGGTGTTGTACTACCTTACCCCAGTAAGGTAGTACAACACCATATTCAGTCCTGAAGATATTTTCAGGCGCAAACTTTGTTTGCTCACATTTGGATAAAGGATTAAACTAAATTTATTATAGTTTAACCAAGTGAAAAATAAACTTTCAACATCTTTCTCTAAATCCAGAGTAATTTAATAAAAAAGGTGGCACACCTTTTGGCAACTCCTATAGATAAGGATGATCTCCTTATTGCTTCTGCCTGGTATCTCCACCTCTGGGCCTGGCTCCCACTGAAGAGACCTCAATAAAGGTTGAATCTAGTGTGGGTAGTGGCCAATCCCTTAATGCATAACATTATTATACTTTATATTACATTTATATTACATAACATTATTGTACTACCTTACCGGGGTAAGGTAGTACAACACCATATTCAGTCCTGAAGATATTTTCAGGCGCAAACTTTGTTTGCTCACACTTGGATAAAGGATTAAACTAAATTTATTATAACAGGAGAAAGAATTTTTTTTGTTTTTTTGTTCACCCACAAAAGGTTTATTTGTAAACTATCATTCATACTGTAGGCAGGCTAAGGATTTTCCTCTCTTCCACTTTTATTGATTTTATACAATTTTGTATTTTTGTTTATTTATTTTACATAGTCTGAAAACCCTACCCTAGAGACCAAACATTTGTAGGGAATGAAATTTATCCCCCACCTAAAAAGTATGAAAGAAGAACTATGCTAAATGTAGATGGTATGGAATGTGTCAGATGGAGAAGAGATTATTTTAAGTATTTAGTTTTTCATTTTGTTCAACTAATAGGTGCCACATCTCAGGATGAAGAAACTCAGTTGAGGTATATAAGGGGGATACTATAACTGTTGCACAAACTGAATGTTTGTTAGAGCTGTCTGTTGGAACAATGGGGCTGATGGGATATCAGTAATAATGTTGGAAGCGTGAACTGTCTCATCCTTTTACTAGGCTTTATAATTTGAATTTCAAAACATGGAAGATTCCACAGGAGTGGAAAGAATGTATAATAATCCCTTTGCACAAGAGTGGTGCAAAGACTAATGTGTCCAACAATCGACCTATCGGTATCTCTGGAGTGGTGTTGAAAATTTTGGAAAAAGTTAGCAAGAGCATTTTTATAACAGAAATGGGTTGACAGAGAATCCATACTTTGCAATGAACAGCATAGGTTTACTAAGGGAAGGTCACGTCTCAGTAACTTGCTCATATTTTAAAATAATGTTACCATTGCAATCGCTGAGTTGAGCTAGACAAGTGGAATGGATACACCATGATACGTTTAGACTTTGCCTAAGGCTTTTGGCAAATATAGCATGGAAGACTGTTGCATTAATTGTAAAATATGAGATTGGATTATGAAATATTAGCATGTTGATTCTCGTAGACAGGCTTATACGTTGGTTATGCATTATTAAAACACTTAAGGAATTGAACAACGTAGTTAAGGATATAAATTAAATTAAACTTTAATAAATATTTTCCGATATTTCGGCAACGTCACGTTGCCATCTTCTAAAGGAACTTACAAAAAAAAAGTTACGTGCACGTAGGCACTACAACACAGAAACTGGGAATGAAGAGATGAAGCTATTGTTCTCCTAACAGTCCTGATGGTGCCCTCTAAGTGTCCTGATGGTGCCCTCTTTCACAAATGGATGTAAAAACAGATGTAACATCCGTTTTCACAAATACAGTCATTCTGGGCTTGGGGACCATGCTCTGGATACACGCCACAGAATACGGTGGAAGAAAGCTACAGTGATACACCGTAGCAAATACAAATTTGAAAGACTCTTTATGGAATCAGCCTCAGCCCTAAGAAATTCTCCAAACCTCAACAAATTTGGTTGTATGCGACTGCCCCAAATTTGGGAGGCCTACATCAGCAGACCTTCAGCCCAACGGCCAAGAACACCTACTTAGCCTGCTAGAGGGCACCATCAGGACTGTTAGGAGAACAATAGCTTCATCTCTTCATTCCCAGTTTCTGTGTTGTAGTGCCTACGTGCATGTAACTTTTTTTTTTGTAAGTTCCTTTAGAAGATGGCAACGTGACGTTGCCGAAATATCAGAAAATATTTATTAAAGTTTAATTTAATTTATATCCTTAACTACGTTGTTCAATTCCTTAAGTGTTTTAATAATGAAATATTAGCATGGATAAGAAATGGCTGACTGACATATCAAAAAGTGGCATACGAGGAATGTGAGTCTGCAAGATTAAAGGTGACCATTAGCATATCACAGGAATCAGTCCTTGGTTGCATTGTTATCAGCATTTGCCGATGATACAGAGAAAAGGATAATCAGGAATGCAGTTGATATGCAATACTTGCATGATGATTTAAACAGGATGGAATCATGGGCATATGAAAATGGCTGTTCAATGTTAGTAACTTTCAAGTTATGCACTTTGGTTTAATGAGATATCTGATGACATATTATACTGGTGGGATTATACTAGAAGAAACTGCTCAGGATAGGGATTTTGGAGTTTTAGCAGATAGGAAGTTGAAGTCAAGGAACATATAGAAAATCTGCAAATACAACTCAGAGGATAATTGCAATGCTCACACAAACCTTAACATATAAGGATTGATATGACTTCGGACTACTGTGTTCAAATTATGGTCTCTTGTTTCTGTGGTGATGCATATACAGTGGAGAGAGAGAGTGCACAGAAAAGTAAAAGATGACATTGGGATTGTGCAATGTCATCTTTATGAAGGTTGATTGAGAATTTGTGGACTACAGACACCAGCAAACAGAAGAAAGAGGGGTGATATTATTGAAATTTCAAACTTCTAGAAGGGTCAAGCAGGATGTCAGTAGATGAAATTTTTCATTTTGTGGACAGTGGGGATGAGAGGGCATCCATAGAAGATGACAATGAATGCGGTGAAGGTTGTGAGAGCAAGATTTTCTCTCTTAGAGTGGTGTATGATTGGAATGAATGCCTTTGAAAGGTGTGAGTGTGATAGTGTCAATGAATTTAAGAAAAGATATGACAGATGGTAGGTGATATGTGGCCTCCCTCAATGATTTTCTGACTGACTTTCTGGATATTTCTCTTAATAATAATAGTGTATTTGAGTGTACAGTTCATCTCTGAAAAACTACTAAACTTTTTTTATCCTCATGAAAACTAAATAGTGATCACTTCCCATTTCAGATTCTCTGTATACTTATGTCCTGAACCAGTGTGAAGAATTACTATCAACAATAACACAGTCAACCAACCTTTTCTTATTTTTTGTGTCTTCTCTCCACTCAACTTTATGCTGGAACATGCTATTAGTAAATGACTAGTCCATGTTCAGAATGGAAATCCAGCAAGTAATACTATTATTATTAGCTTTACTAATTTCTCCAAATTTTCTGAAAACAATGTAAGGATTAATATAATATAATGTCCCTTCTGTGGCTTCTGGTATATTACATTTCTTCTTGATCATGTTAGGTGACTCTTCAAATGGAACACAATTATTTGATCCTAGATATGTATATGTGTGACTATCACATAATTTTTCTTCCTCGTTATCAAATTTCTGATATGTTACCATCAAAGGGTATACAAGCTACTGTGATGGTACTACATGAAAAGTTTCGATTGGAAGTTATTACTAACCTCTTATAAACAATTTTCTTCCAAATTAGTCTGTTATCTATCAGGATTCCAGTATTATCAAATCTCATATTTCAGTCTTCTAAGGTACTCCAAACTGTATCAACCTCATTTAGTCTTCTGAGTCTTCCCCCTACCCTTTCTGCTATTTGGCATGAAAGCCCTGTTTTGCGAATCTTTCCTCACCCACTGTGTTTAAGTGACCATAACACCTGAGATCAGCTCTGCTCACACATTCCTGAATGTCAAGTCAAACTTCTTTGTAATTCTGCCACTGCTGCCTTCTGGTCACTTCCTTAATTTTTCTCAGAACTCTCATGTCTGTGGCCTTCAGTCTTTGATCTTATTTCGAACCCAGCTCTCATATCCATAAATTAAAACTGGATTGAAAACTGTCTTTATTACTGCTAGTTTAGTGCAGGCTAATTTCTCTTTAAATTCTATATAAATTTATTCAGTTGACCATACTAGTTGGATTTACAAAAGGACGATCATGTATAGACCCAGCCTTTTGCCTAAAATTAATAATAGAGAAAAGAAGAGAATACAATTTAGAAACACATATTGCATTTATTGACTTTGAAAAAGCATTCAACAAAGTTAAAAGAAGCATTTTATTTAACATATTAAAAGAAAGACAAATACCAAATAATATCCTAAAAGCTATCATAAGTATATATGAAAATAATCAAATACAAATAAGATTAAATCATGAGCTATCATATATGAGAGAAATAAACTAAGGGATGCTCCCTCTCAGCAACTCTCTTTAATATTTACCTAAATGAAATAACAATAAAATGGAATAAAAATTTCCATCAAGGTACTAAACTTTCTCCTACTGTGAACTTAAACACTCTTCTTTTTGCCGATGACCAAATAATAATTACAAATTCTGAAGTTAACTTACAGAAAGTTATTTTAGATCTAAACAAGATAGCCAAAGATTATAGTATGATAATATTAACAGAAAAATCAAAAAATCAAATTTGAAAAAATTTTGAAAAATCAAAATATAAACAAAAACAAATCAGACTAAAAGTATACAATACATTAGCCCTACCAGTCTTATTGTATGGAAGTGAAATCTGGACAATAAAACAAAAAGACAAACAAAGATTAATAACAGCAAAAATGAAGTGTATGAGGCAAAGAAACTCTAGTTCAGTGTATTTAGGGAGGGGGCATCAAACTCCCAAAGATTTTGATGCCCCCCCTAGCATAACAGCATAAGGTCAGCCAAATTCTGAAAAAGTATAATATAAATATGTATAAATATGCACATGTACATTTTCTAATTGCCCCCCAAAATATTCAAATTGCCCCCTGTGGAGGCATACACCCCATGTTGAGAAACACTGCTCTATTTGATCACAAAAGAAATGAAGAAATTATGAAAGAATTAAACCAAGAATCAGTAATAGAAAAAATTAAAAAAATAAACTTAAATGGATGGAAAATGTTCAAAGAATGAAAATAGAAAGATTACCAAAACAAGCCATTAGGAAAAAGAAAACCAGGACGTCCTCTTAAAAGATTCAACGATGACTTCTAAGACCGGAACAGGCCAAGCTAGGCCTAAATCCTTGATATGCATGATGATGATGATGACCATACCAGTTTTGCTAATACTATTGTCTATTTCCATATTTAATTTGCTAGTCATCACTAAAAATTGTACTTAAACAACTGAAATGTTTAACTTGTGTTATAGGTTTCCCATTCAGGATACAGTTGAGGTTTTCAGTGTTCCCGCCTATATTAATATAGGCAGGAACACTGAATATGCCTATTATAATGCCATCTTTGATTATAATATGCCTATTATAATGCCATCTTTGTTACAACAGCTATTCAGTTTAGTTTAGGAATGCTGCAAACTTGTACTAGACTTATTTAAGAACATAACTTCATTCAAAAAACCGAGATTAAAATCTCCCATTTTGATATCAGATTTAATGCCACTTTCCTTCATAATGTGATCTGTATAGATAGAGTAACAGTGTAGATAGTGTATGCCTTTGTCTGAGACCTGATTTTACATCAAGCCATCTTCCTGTACCTACCTCCATCAATTCTAACTGCTGACTTACAACTTAAATATAAGACTGTTTATCACTTGGTTTATAATGTCCCATTTAGACCATATAATTCTTGTGTTTTGAACAGCTTTTATTTTGGTACCTTGTCATATATCTTTTCCAGATTTGCAAAACTTAATCCTAGTTATATTTCCATAATTTCTCAACTATTTGTCTTAAACTGAAAATCTAGATACTCACAATCCATCTGTATAATCTTTAAAGGTACCTGTGGTATGATTATAAATAATAAATTACACGATAACCACAGTAATTAACTTTAATAAAATGAAAGTACAGCTATTTCATACTGAAAATAACAGTACATCATCGGTGTGTAGAAACAAACAATCAAAGGAACCGGATTACAAAGTACATACAGCAGTCAGTGGTTTACCAATTAAAAACTGTTGCTGTGTGCCAGAAATTAGTATTAATAAATAACATTATTAAAAATATTATTAAACAACTATTTTTGATGGCTACATAAGATAAGAATCTACCAAACTTTTAGGAGAGCGAGACAATCGTTCCGATTCAGATTTGGCCAATGTAAAAGGGCTTCACAACTTTCTTCGAAAAGACGTTCATATTTAAACCTGCATCTGTGGAGAAGACAAGCTTTATCCTCTCACTGGATATTGTGTTTAGTGTTCAATACTATGTTGTGCCAGACCAGATTTTTGAGGTTTCATGTATTCAATATAATATTGATGTTCTTTTATTCTTTTTTCTACAGAACAGCTTGCTTGTCCAAAGTATGTTAGATTACATTCACATGGTATCTGGTAAATGCCAGATAATGAAAGAGGTGCCAGTTTGTCTTTTGTAGATGGCAACAGATGAGAAATTTTGTTGATCGGAAAATATGTGGGAATGATATGATACTTCTACCAATCAGTTCCGAGATGCCAAAAATATAAGAGATTGGAACACTGCGGTCTGTTGAAGAATCGTGAGGTGTTGGAACTTATAAGTCCATTATCTGCTGGATTTGATTAGGGTTGTAACCATTAAATTCCATTAACTTTTTGATAGTGAGAAGTTCTTGTAAGCTTGAGGGAGAGGAGCACACCTAATGTGGTCTATTAATTAGGAACTTGATAACACCAATTTTTTGAGAGGTGTGATGAGCAGACTTTTGATGGATGTATCTGCCAGTAAAGGTAGGTTTTTGATAAAAACTGGTTGAATTACCGGAGGGAGGGAGGGAGTGTGTGTGTGTGTAAGGCAGATGTCCAAGAATGGTAAACTACCAGCCTTTTTTTTAACATGGTGAACTGAATGTGTGGGTGAAGGCTACTGATATGTTGTAGAAAAGTGGTAAGTTCATTTTCAGAATGTGGCCAAATAGCAGAGATATCAACATAACAGAACCAATGAGTGGGTTGGGGATGAATGGATGAGAACAAGGTATCTTCTAGATGGTTCAAAAAATAGTTTGCCAAAGGTGGAGAGAGGGCTACCCATGGCAGTACCTTCAACTTGTTTATAGATCTTGTTTTTCCAGTTGAAACATCCTGAATGTATAACAAATTCAAAAATCTTTGCAATATCAGAAGGGTAATCATCATATAGTAAATTAACAGTATCAGATAACGGTATGTTGGTAAAGAGGGGAACAATGTCAAAGCTGACTGACAAATCCAACTCCTGTATTTGAATATTCTTGATTTTTTCAAGAAAATGTGTGTGGAATACTTGATGAATGATCTGAATTATCCAGTGTGGGCAGTTAATAAACGTGACAGAAATTTAGCATTTTTATAGGTGGGAGAGTCAATACAGTTCATGATGGGTCTTACTGGATAACCTTCTTTATGAATTTTTAGGAGGCCATATAAACAAGGAGTTCTTCCAAAATGAGTGTGCAACTTGTCCACAGTATTTTGATCCCAGCTAAATATCTGTACTTTCATTTCATTAAACTTAATTACTGCAGTTATCGGGTAATTTATTATTAATCCATCTGGTATGAACCCAGTTTGTTCTTCTTTAAGCTTCCCTTCCACAATATTTCTTTCTCTTGCAGCATAATTACACTGGAGTGATGTGTGAAGACAACTCAGGGGAGACTTCCATATAACCTTTTAAGGAATATGGAAGACTGACCATGGCTTTTGACTTAATATCCAATCCTCACCTTTTTTGTAGTGCATCCTACAGAAGGTACCCAAATGAATAATAACAAATGAGGATGGGTAGGCAATTTGGGATTTAGCTAACCAAATTATATTTTATAGTGGCTTAAACCAAATGATAATGATGATGCATAATTCCATTAACAAAAGAATCTCTGATAATTCTTTAGTTACATGAGCTAAAATTCAATAAAAGAAATGTAAATTTACAAAAAATAACAAACTTCAATTCTGAATGCAAGAATAAGCCATGGAGTAGTAAATTACTCCTTTAGCCAAATAGCAATATAATTACTCTTTTAAGCAGGTACTTGACAACATTCAGCATTTTATTTTTATTTATGCTAAAATCTTATTTATGTAACTAGCTTATATATATACTGCTTATATAACTTATATCAGCTTAATTAGCTGATCTCTAATGGGATAAAAAATGGAAGGTGTCAAGTAATAATAGTAATAAAATCAAATTAAATTAGTATTTTAATTATTATTTTTATCATTTTTTTATCATGCTTAAATTATCATCAGTGTCATGAAAAAAGCAACAATTCAAGACTCTAAAAGCAATATTTTTTTATGAAGTAATGTAAATATTAAACATTTTAATGTGATTTTAGAAAACTTACATTATGTACAAAGTCCAATATGTCAGAAGAAACAGAACTCAGAGATGTAATGCTCCAATACCTTAAAATATATAAAATCTATTAACCATGCAGCAATTCTTTTTTCTCTATGCAAAGAGATACTTTGATATCTAAAGTCAATGTTTCTTTTTATTATTATTTCTTTAAGATACTTAATAAAGCTAAAAAATATAAGGATATCTTTAAATTATTGATAAATTTCATACATCACTAGAAAATGGAGCATTGAAGGGTGAAAATTAAGATAAGAAGACCAGTGAAATATCAGAAAATAAGTAAATAAATATTATTTATTTTCTTATTGTTCATGTGTTGTGAAATAAAACCATTATAAAAAACTTAACAAGATGACTCACATATTGTATAAAATATGTAGAGAACCGACCAGATTCTGATTCAATATCCAATGCCACCTTTTAGTGGTACACACTGTTAGTAAGTACCATTAATGCATGAACAATATTAGTATGACAATCTGGACTGTAATCTAGCAAGCTGTATTCTGAACTGGTTGAAACCATTAAGATGATAAAATATATTCAATTTTCATGCTATTTGGGATGATAACCAGTTAAATTCATCTAGCTGTTTTCCTTGAGTACTCTCATAGCTTTTGGAAAACAGCTATGAGACAATTATAATACATGAAAATTGCATTCCCACCATGCTATACTATCATAAAAAAAACCTGTGATTCCAGGAAAGGAAAAACTGGTGCTTCTGTACGAGATAAACTAACTCACTCTAACTAAGAAGTCTTTATAAAGGTTATTCTCATGGTGTAATGGAAGCTGAGCCTATGTAGAAATGGAACCTTTGCTAGTGGACATGTTTCTTTGTGGAAAGTCAGCTAATAATGCAATCTCAACTAGAACAGAAGTGAAGGTAGACATAGTCAGTGTATAAAGCATCCACAGAAAAGAGAATGTATTTTGCATGCAACCCTGTTATTACTTGAGACAAGTGAAAAAAAATTGAGATCCTTCTAAATCACCATAAGATTATGTATTCACTTAAGAGAATAGAGAGATTAACTACGGAGTTAACACTAGATATAAGACCCATTTCTAGAATGAGAAATAATTTACATCAGTTCTTTAAAATGGTGATGCAGATAAATTTCAAAATGTAAAATTGGACAATGTGACTCATTTGTGGTGGATATGGTTTATCAAAGGTGGCAGTAATGAAGAAATCACTTGGACAGGAACAAGATAATCTTGCTGATTATAATGCTATATATGACTTCTGAACTTCTATCATTTATGAATTATGACTTATTCAAGCATAAGAAAGGAAATGTAAATAAAGCAAAGCAGAATTATATCTCAAAAATCATGTTTTTTCAACACAGCATGACTAGGGATGAATTAAATTCAAATTTAATAATTCCAATATTTCATCTCTATCACAGAGACATCATCAGGGATACGATATAAGAATTATAACATCCACAAGTAACACAAAAACAAATGAAAATATAAGACTGAAAGCCTGAAATGATAGGAGGGGAATGTCCTCTATGGGCACTGATAGGCAGCCTTGGTTGTTGGGTAGAAGGACTAATAATTAGTTTCCAATATCTTTGGGAGTTTCACACAACTATATTTATTGAGGTTGAGTTGGGTTTTAAAGGTTGAGGGATGTTTAATTAAGGGTCAAAGCTGTATAACTGAGAGGAGACTTCCAAGTAGCCTTTTAATCGACCGAGGATTCTGACCTAATGTACAATCCTCATCTTTTCATAGTGTACCCTGATTGGATTAACTCACAATTTAAAATGATGGTACAACATGACAGAATTTTATGCAGGCTGTGGTTAAATAAGCTCCCATTGTTTTTGCTAGGAAACCTGGGCAAACAGCGCAAAGTCACCTACTGGAACAAATCCCAACTCAACAGAGTTCAAGAGTGCTACCATCAACATAAGAAGCATCAATGGAAAATAAATGTAACAGAAGATGAACTGGAGAAGTACCAGATTGACATAATAGCTATGTCTGAAACAAAGAAGACAAAAAAAATAAATAAATAAAATAAAATAACAGATGAGATCTTTCTAAGCAACAAATACAAAATGTTATATTCAGGAAATAGCAATAACAATCAGGGAAGTATGAGTATAAACTTCTTGAATGGCAGACAATATCAAGTAGAGTGATGTGGGCAACTATCAGAATGGGAAGCTGGACATTCAGACTTATTTGTGCTTATAGTTCCACTAAAGTGTGTTAAGGCTTAAGTGTTTCACTCCATTAAACTTTTATCAAACAATTCAAAATAGTATTTAATGTTTCCAACATTTCACTCAGTACAAAATGAGACTTGTAACATACAAGTCTCATTTTGGTAGCACAGGATGTAAATGGAGATCTTGAATTATTAATGTTTTCTATATTTTGGGAAGTTTTATACAACCATCATGATGGAAGTTTAAAGCAATATTTACAGCACTAGGAAAGGATTAAAAACTAATTTTAATGCTTCTAATATTTTGTTTCAGTCACTGAGACATCTTCAGGGATTACAAATAACTCTTGTAAGACGCACTCAAATACAACACAATGCTAAGTGAAACACATGGGTGACTCTAAAGTCCTATGTAGGTGGTGCACCCTCTATGGGCGTTTATAGGTGGCCTAGGATGTAAAGTAGAACCTCTGATGATTAATGTTTCCTACATTTTGGGAAGTTTTATGCAACTGTATTTATTTAAATTTGGTTGGTTTCTGAGTACCACTGCAGATTCTAAAAGTAATCTTTCTTTTTTAAATTTACTATGATGGAGAATGGTGTTTTTTCTCCAGGAGATTCTGTGGGTTGTATCCAAAACATGGTCTTCAAGGCCAGATTGACCATAGTTGCGATGACAGATGTATGATTTGTGTTCTAAACGGATGGTTGCTGATTTACCTGCCTGTCCAAAGTAAGCCAGCTTGCAGGAACATGGTACTTTATATACTCCAGGCACTGAGAGAGGAGAAAGCTGATCTTTGGTAGAACGGATACGGGTAGCAAGTTTACAGTGGGGCTTAAAAGCTGTGTAGAGGTTGTAATTTTTTAAAGACCTGGCTATTATTTCTGATGTGCCAAGAATGTAGGGGATGGTGATGGTATTTCTGAAATTCTTCTGAGGAGATGGCCAAGAAATGGGGGAGGAACTGATTATTTTTTTAATTCTGTAATCACAGGTGTTGTGTATGCAGTTCAGTTCGGTTGAAAGGGATGGTCCACTGGAACAAAGATTGTGGGCTCTATTGGTTAGAATATGATTAATGCCATATTGTTGAGAGGGTTTTCTATATATACAGTGAAGGAAAGGTGAATAAACTATTGTTGTTTTTCTTTTCCATTGTAAACTGGATTCTTGGATGTAAGCTATTGAGGTGATGTAAGCTATAGAGAATGTAAGCTATAGAGATGTAAGCTATAGAGAACACATCATCTACATATCTTAGCCAGATAGAAGGTTTTGAGAGGGGCTGAGTCTGTGGCTCATTTTTCAAAATTTTCTTTGTAAAAATTGGCAGGGGGGGGGGAACCCATAGCAGTTTCCTCTATCTGTTTGTAAATTTTGTTCTTCCAAGAAAAATAACCCAAACTGATGGCAAAGGAAAAGAGATCTAAACTATCAGAAGGAAAAACGTTTTTTAAGAGTGTTAAGGTGTCATAAATGATATAAAAACACTCATAAAAAAGGTTATTCCTTCTGATATCTTAGATCTCTTTTCCTTTGCCATTAATTCTGGTTATTTTTCCTGATAGAGGGAAGCGCGATGGGTTTCTCACTCTTGCCAATTTTTACATGGAAAATTTTGAAAAACAAGCCACAGACTCAGCCCCTCTCAAACCTACTATCTGGCTAAGATAAGCATTCTCTATTTAGCCTCATAGCCCAGACACATTAGACTCCTTCCTCAGTCACCTACAGCCAAAAATCCAGTTTCCAATGGAAAAGGAAAATCAATTAAACTATTAAACAATTAAACTATCAATCAATTAAATAATAACCATAGTTTACCTTCCCTAGACACCTTAGTAACACACACACACCTTCCTTATGGTAACATTTCCTTCACTATATATAGAAAACCCACACATAGGCAGATACATTCACAAACTCTCCCCCCACCACCGCTACCCCTCTCAACAATATGACATTGATCAAACTCTAACCAATAGAGCCCACAATCTTTGTTGCAGTGGACCTTCACTCCCTTTCAACTGAACTCAACCACATACAGAACACCTTCCTTTCCAATGGCTACAGATTACAGAATTAAAAAAATAATCAGTTCCACCCCCATTCCCTGGCCATCTCTTCAGAAGGATTTCAGAAATGCCATCACCATCTCCCCTACATCTGTGGCACACCAGAAATACCAGCCAGCTCCTTAAAAAAGTACAACCTCTACACAGTTTTTTAGCCCACCGTAAACTTGCAACACTTATCCGTTCCACTAAAGATCTGCTCCCTCTTCTCTCAGTGCCTGGAGTATATAAAGTACCCTGTTCCTGCAAGCTGGCTTACTTCAGACAGATAGGGAGATCAGCAACCATGAAATCAGAAAAACACAAATCATACATCTGCAATCATGATTACAGTCAATCTGGCTTTGCAGACCATATTTTGGATACAACCCATAGCGTATCCTGGAGAAAAACCACCATGCTCCACCATAGTAAATTAAAAAAAGAAAGACTGCTTTTAGAATCTGCAGTGGTACTAAATTTAAATAAATACCGTTGCATAAAACTTCCCAAAATGTAGGAAACATTAATTATCAGAGGTCCCACTTTACATCCTAGGCCATCTACAAACGCCCATAGAGCGTGCACCACCTACATAGGACTTTAGAGTCACCCATGTGTTTCACTTAGTAGTGTGTTGTATTTGAGTGTGTCTTACAAGAGTTATTTGTAATCCCTGAAGATGTCTCAGTAACTGAGACAAAATTAGAGAAGCATTAAAATTAGTTTTTAATCCTTTCTAGTGCTGTGAACATTCCATTAAACCTCCAACATGATGTCCTCTCTGCATTTAAGCCTCAACGCATGGTTTATGCAACCATTTAAGTGGCTCATTGGTTCTAGGAGTATGATTCTTGTTTTAACTGCCTCCGTAGCGCAATTGGAAAAACAACGGTACGTTGCACCCTTCAATTAGAAAAGGCCTAAGTTCGATTCTAGTCGTGAAGGGAGGAATCTTTATATGGACTTTTTCAATTGATGGTGAGTTAGTGGATCTCATATGAGGTAGTAGGGGTTTTTTTCTACCAGAAATTTGGGTTTTTCATCCCGCATACAGACAAATTGGCCCTTCAGAACACAAGCAATTTACAGACAAAAAAATAGTAGTTGTGGTGGTGGTGGTGGAGACAGAGAGCTGTATAGTGGGTATCCTCCCGCGATGAGTCTTTGGACTCCTTGGTGGTGTCACGAATAATAATAATAATAATTACTGAAATCAAGAGCCAAAAGGCTTCGCTTTGGCGATGCACAATTATTCAAATTAAGTGGATATTGACTCCAACATTATTTCAAACCGAATAGAGAACCTACAAGAGTTTCGTGCCAAATATAGAAACTATAAAAGTTTCGGCGGATCCAAGTGTAATCAAACCTTTCATGACAGGGACAATTCGTGGTAAAGGTGGAGTAAGCTCTGAAATACTAAGGAAAGTGATCGAAGCTTACTCCACCTTTACCATGAGTTGCCCCTGTCATGAAAGGTTTGATTACACTTGGATCCGCCGAAACTTTTATAGATTCTATATTCGGCACGAAACTCTTGTAGTTTCTCTATTCGGCTTTGAAATAATGTTGGATTCAATATCTACTTAATTTGAATAATTGTGCATTGCCAAAGCAAAGCCTTTTGGCTCTTTATTTCAGTAATTCTTGGTGCCTTTTGTGATGTGACACCTTTTGGCAACTTGTATGGTAAAGTATAGCTTCTGCATTACTTCAGTCTGGGTATTTACATCTGGGTCTACCTATAGACTGATGAGACCTCAACAAAGGTTGAAACTGGTCTGGGTAGTGATTTCCCCCCCCCACACACACATAATGTATAGCATCATACATGTCTGCAAGGAGATGTGCTTTACATTATGGGAAATACTAAGGAAAGTGATCAGAGCTTACTCTACCTTTACCACAAGTTGTCCCTGTCATGAAAGGTTTGCTTATGCTTAGATCTGCCGAAACTTTTATAGTTTCTATATTCGGCATGAAACTCTTGTAGTTTCTCTATCCGGCTTTGAAATAATGTTGGATTCAATAACCACTTCATTTGAATAATAATAATAATATTTATTCAAATTAGGCTGATTTTTAAGAATAGCAGCAGCAGATTCCAAAAACAGTCTTTCTCTCTCTCTAAATTTACTGTGATGGAGCATGATGGTATTTTTCCAATTGATTCTGTGAGCTCTATCCAAAGCATGGTCTGCAAGGCCAAATTGACTGTAGTCATGACTGCAGATGTATTTTTTATGCTTTTCCATTTGGATGGTAGCTGATCTTCCTGTCTGTCCACAGTAGACAAACTTGCAGCAACAAGAAACTCTATACACACCTGGAACTGAGAGGGGCGAGAATATGTCTTTAGTGGGGCAGATAAAGGTAGCTTTAAATGGGGCTTTAAAGTGGTGCATATATTGTATTTCTTTAAGATTCTGGATATTTTTTCTATGTGCCTCAAGTCAAGTTGAAGTCAAGTTAAAATCCCTCCATATCTACAAGCATGCAGTTTTAGCTACATGCACTGTTTTTGCTGACATCAACATGGCCATCAGCTCATTACAGTCTGAGCTTTCTAAACAATTCTCAACATGAAACTCTATACTATTCTCTTTAATATTTCAGGAGCTTTAGCTCTAAAAGAATTCCTAAAAATAAACATATCAATAAGTAAAACAGACTTTTGGATTCTAAACCAGTAACTACAGTATGAAAAGTGTAACCTTTTCATACTGTAGTTAACTTGTCATCAAAAAGGCTTAACAAAGTTATCTATAATCATATATCTATCATAATCATATACCATCTGTCTATCATATATAAAGTTAGCATCCTAAGTCTCGGCCACAATTTTGTCATTGCACCTCGACAAGTATCAGCGCTAGACTTAATGTTCAACATCGAATGTGGTATTTGTAACTTAGCTTCTTAGATAGCTAATAACATTAGGCTTGACATCACCAGTTCACTTTCTAGATCTTCTCCCAAAAGAAATCTATCTGCCTGTCAGCTCAATGCCTTCAATAAACTATGTAAAGATAACAGCACAGTCATCACCAGGTATGACAAGGGAAGTGCTATATTATCCTCAATGCCAGTGAATACAAAAAGAAAATGGATATCATTCTTAGAGATTGCTCCACCTACAGACATTTATATTATGATCCCACTAAATCGCAAATCAAGAAATTAAAAAGCCAGCTCAAAAAAGTTTCTTTCTTATTTCTCCTGATTTCATAAAACAACTAAATCCTTCAGTTGTCCCCCACTTCCAAGACCTATAGTAGATACCACTGATTCTCCCTGCTATAAATTATCCAAATGATACTAATATCCTAGTGAGCTTTGACATCACCCCATTGTTCACTAACATTACCTTAAATGACACCTTATTGCTTGTAAAAAAAAGTTTTTCCTCTTGATACCATTGGCCTCTTTTCCTTTGCTATCCATGCTGGTTATTTCTCTTAGAAAAACAATATTCATAAACAGATAAAGAGAACTTTCTATGGGGTCTCCTCTCTCACCTCCCCTTGCCAATTTTTTAATATTTTTTATGGAAGATTCTGAAAAACAAACTCTTGACTCAGTCCCTCTCAAATCTTCTACCTGGTTAAGATATGCAGATGATGTGTTTTCTATTTGGTCTCATGGCTCTGACACTTTAGACACTTTTCTACGTCACCTCAAATAGCCTTCACCCTAGAATCCAATTTATAATGAAAAGGAAACTAATAATAGTCTGGCCTTTCTAGACACCTTGGTCACCTGTCTACCTAATGGTAACCAGTCCTTTTGTATATAGGAAACCCACTCACACAGGCAGATACATTCACAAACTTTCCCATCACTCCCCCCCTCTCAACAATATGGTGTCATAAAAACACTAACCCATGGAGCTTATAACCTTTGTTCCAATGAAACCTCTCTTGCAACAGAACTCAATCACAATCATATATACCACACTTTTCTGGCTAATGACTAGAGTTCCCACAGTATAAAAACATAATCCTTTCCCCAATCCATGACCTTCACTTCAGAAAGTTTTAATAATGCTATCAACCATCCCCCTATGTCCGAGGCACACCAGAAAAAAATACCAGAATCTTAAAGAGCACTACTTTCAAGCACCATTTAAAACTAGCTACCCTTATCTGCTCCAGTAAAGACAAACTCCTCCTCCTCTCAGTTTCAGGTGTGTATAGAGTTCATTGTTCAGGAGAAGTAGAAGAGAGGGAATGAGAGAGAGTTATGGGAATGACAGAAGAGGAGAGAATAGAAACAGAGGAAGAGAAGGAATGAGAGAGAGTTATGGGAATGATAGAAGAGGAGAGAATGGAAACAGTCAGAGAGAGAGAGAGAGAATGTGAAGAATGCAAGGGAGTGCTAGAACCAGGGATGGAGTGATGACAGAACAGCAGGTAAGTAAGGAAACACAGAGTGAAAGAATTAGAGGAGAGAGAGAGAGAGTGAGGGATGCAGGTGAGCAATCACGAAACATAGTGGTAAGTGCTGTGATGTATGGAGACTCAATGATTCCGTGGTGTGCAAGATAAGATGCCAGAGGAGTGTTTGCTTGGAAGAATGATAGAGAGTGTGACTATGGCAATTAAGCAGGGTGAAAGGGTGGATGAGATGATTGTGATGGTAGGTACAAATGACTTGGGAGGCAATGTAAATCAGGTGGAGAGAGAGAGCTGAAATTATTGCTTGAGGTTGTGCAAAAGAAAACACAGAGAGAAAAGATTGTGTGTTGCCCAGGTATGATAGTGACGAGCTAAGCAGAAGAGCAGTAATAATGAATATCATAATAGCCAGAATGTGTGAGAAGAGAGGATTGGAATATGTGGATGCTTGGAAGCCATTTAGAACCGAAAGGAACTATATGCGAGAGACTTGAGGAAGGACATATGCATCTGGAGAGATTGATGTTTTCTGAGCAAGTTGGTGTGTCAATGCAGGGAAACTAGAATTTCCCAGCAGGGGTGGCCTCTTGTGGGAATGGGTGCTTGGGGGGGAGGGGAATGACATCAGGTAACATCGAGTCCAGTGAGGGTCTGGAGGGGATAATGATAGGTATAGAAGCAGTGACATTTTTATGCTTTATACTAATGCCAGGAGTATCTGGAATAAAGGAGAGGAATTGGTGGCACTGATAGCGTCAGCCTGGCCAAAGATTATTGGGATCTCTGAGACATGAGTGACAGAAAATGATGTAATAACAGAAATAGAAGTAGCAGGGTACAGCATTTTTTGGCAGGATAGGAAGGGAAACACAGTGGTGGTGGTGGTGCTGCACTGCTTATGATAAATGATGACTTATGTGCTCTAAGAGTGGAGACTTTGGTGGAAGATAGTGACACTAATGGTTTTGAAAGCATATGGTGTGAGGTAGAGGTGGGCAAGACAGTATATTTAGTCCCTACAAGCCAAGGAGCACAGAGGATGGGAGCAGGAGATGTTCAGGCAGTTGAGCTTGGCAAGTGCAAGAAGAACGATTGTTATGGGAGATTTTAACTGTAGCAGTATAAGCTGGGAAGAATTATACGCATGTAATAATAAGGGAATGAAATTTCTAGAATTTTTGAGGGAAAAATGTCTTAGGCAACATGTAATAGAGGGAACAAGAGGTTTGAGAGTTTTGGATTTGGTCATAGCATCAGAAGAGATGACATCTCTTCCCCAATTTGGAGAGAGTGACCATGTTGTATGGACTTGGAAGATGAATAGACAAGCAGGAGGATAAGGGAACGCATGTGAAATTATAAGGCAGGCGATTATAATAGTCTTAGATATCGACAGGACAGTTCCATGGAGGGAGGAATTGGATGGGCGGGATACCATTAGTGCTTGGGAAATTGTGAAGGAATATTTGTTAGCAGCAATAGTAAACTGTATTCCACAAGTGAAGAAGAGAACACAATTTGGTGTAAAGCAGATGACAGACAATATCAAACAGAAACTGCAGGTGAAAAAAGAAATTATGGAAGAGATATAAGGTAAGAGGTGAAGAGAAGATGCACGAAGAATATAAGATTCATGCAAGCAGAGTGAATAGTATGGTGAGGAAGGCAAAACTGGAATATGAGAAGAGATTGGCATTAAGATCCAAAGAAAATCCAAGGGAATTTTTTAGCTATGTGGCCAGTAGGAGGAGAAATGATTGTGGAAGAATGACATTGCGGGATAAAAATTGGAAAAGAGTGACTGATGCAGATGACATAGTGGAGTTGTTCAATGAATATTTTATTGGAGTATTTCATCGTGGAGAAATAGGTTTTAATACTAGAGGAATAGGGCAGGTTCGAGGTTTAGAGGTGCAAGAGGAGAGTGTGTTACAAATACAGAGTACACCGGATGTCAGTAAAGCTGTGGGACAGGATGGTATTTCACCTCCTGTTTTGAGAGAATGTGCTAAAGAACTGATAGCTCCTGGCTTTTCAATAAATGTCTGGCTACAGGAACGGTACCCAGGGAATGGAAGGACGGTAAGACAGTGCCATTGCATAAGGGCGGTAGCAGACAGGAAGTGTCTAATTATCGACCAGTTTGTGTATCATCAGTAGTTGTTAAGGTCTTGGAGAAATTATTGAGGGACCATACACAGAGTTGAGCAGATGAGGGTAATGTTATTTGTGAAAATCAACATGGATTTCCTAAGTGGGGCTCTTGCTTTAGTAATATGATTGCCTTTTATAATAAAGTGACAAAAGCAGTTGATGAGGGGAAAGGCATATACTGCCATTTTTTTGGATTTTGGAAAGGCATTTGACAGGGTGCCACGTGATAAGCTGATACTTATGTTGCAGCACATGGGTTTGAATGTCAGGTTAGTCAACTGGATTCAGGATTGGCTGTCTGACAGGTATCAGAGAGTTGTGTATGATGGGGCAATATAAAGGAGACACAAGGTTATAAGTGGGGGTCCACAGGATCAGTATTGGGAACTACCTTGTTTAACTTTTATATCAATGACATTGTCAGGGGATTGCAGGGGGAAATTCAGTTGTTTGCAGATGATGCGAAGCTGGGAAGGGTTATTAGCAATGTTCCCTCTAAGCTGTGCACATGTGCGTGCGCACACGTTTTACAACAAGCACACAAAGTAAAAAATATGCGCACACTAGATTTTCAAGATGAAATTAAAATTTATTAATTAAAGAAGTTCCACCTAAACATTAACCTATAAATTCTTTAAAAAATACAGTAACTCAGCAACGCTGAAGCCTATATAACCTCACATTTTTTATTACGTTCTCAAAGTTGCACAAAACTTATAAATTATTAACAGTAACCCTATTTGAGGCTAGCGATTTGATGCCAAAGTGAAACGGGTGTGGTTTAAATGTGTAACTTTTAAGTAGCGTAGAATGCCGTGCGGTTTGTTTACATCTCAGGCCTGACTCATGGAAAATTTCCAAACGTGATTGGCTGATCAAATTAGTTAAGATCATGACGAATTAAAACAATGGTTTCATAATTTTAATAAAAATAATTAAATACTTTTGAAAACTTAAATTAGAGTACAATTAAAAATATTGTACCGTTTCAAAATTCTCCCATTTTTAAAAGGAATTTTAAAATAGTAGACTAAATAATAACATTCGTGTACACGCATTGAGATACAACCAAGTTAATTAAATCTAGCCTCTAGGCATATCTTTTAGCTCTTGTGTTGCCCTCGGCAATGTTTAGTGTTGGTTCAGCTTTTGCCTTGCCAAGTTATTCAGTGAATAGTGTACATTTGTAAACTAGTGGTAAGACTTATACGTTGGTTAGACATAACTGGTAATTAATTTACGGAATTATGGTGAGAACTTCAGCCCAACGGCCAAGACTACCAAATTAGCCCGCAAGAGGGCTCCATTAGGATTTTAGGAACAAAATTAGTGTCTTAATTTCTTCCTCATTTGCTTTGTTAGTTCCTGTAGTGCACATACCATATCTTTATGTTCCTGAAGATGACAATGTGACATTGTCGAAATATAGAAGTGATTCATTAAAGTTATCTTTAATTAATTTACTTTATATGCGTTGTTAATTCCGTAAATTAATTACCAGTTATTTGTAAACTAAACAAGATGAGAATTAGTAACAGACTTCTTAATGTTTAACAAGGTGAGAATTAGTAATGGGAATATTTTATTATGTATGTTCAGAGTTATTTGCAAAGTTAGAAAATTTAATTAAAGGCAATCAGTAACTAGTGTTATCTTTTTTTTTTACTTTATTTCTTACTTCTAATCAGATCAATATTAAATACATACAAAATATTTATGTTAGCTCTGAGATTGATGTCACACAACTTACTTGGCGATGGTAATAACACATACACTTAGAATCCTATCTAGTACAGTCGGTCTCGTGT